>NW_015507001.1:95857-114394 GCF_001515645.1 Sinocyclocheilus grahami
ATGGATCCGCACGTCTCACGTCTCGTCAGCTCTGTAACAACAGGATTGTGACATATGTCAAGTAAAGGAAACAGTTGATCATGTGTTGTTACTCTGTCCTAGGTATAAACAGGAATTAACTACAAAGAGAACTACAGAACATAGGATGCAAAGAGTTTTCAATCTGCAACATATTAAACACAAAACAAGGATCTGGTAAAATAAAAATGACAGTTTTAAAATTCATTAAGAATAGTGGTCTTAAGAAAATAATATAGATCTCATAATATACACCCAGACTGAAATCACTTCACACTCCAGCACAGGAGGTGGTGGTGGTGGACACCTAAAAAGCTGGAATGCGACCCGCCAATAAATCCACAGAAGAAGAAGAACCCAAACCAATGTGACAAGTGGGAGCACGCTATCTTCGTCTGGCCTGAGTAACACCTGTAGCCCTTGAGGCTTTTGCGGTACAGGCAGGGAGAGGAGCAGCGGGGCTTGGTTCTTCAGCTTTCAGCAGAGTCTGAGACGCTTGAGCAGAGTGAGCCGTCAGCTTCTCTGGGACCAACTGGCACTCAACAGCATCTGAGCCCATGGATACCTCCCTCTTTCTGAGCTCACCATTGATAACTAGTGGTTTGGCATGAGTTATAAGACAAGCACTTCCGGAAAAAGCCTTCAGCTCTTCTGTCACAGTGTAATAGCCGTGCATGCTGTCAAAGTCTAAACCTGCTGTCACCGTCCTCACCTTGACATTGATTTTAGATGATGTGCTGTCACCGCTGACGGCCCTTTTCAACGGACCACGCATGTTCTGTGTTCTGGGCTCACTTGGACTCCTTGGTTCACTGGCAGATTAATTAATTTCTGAAACATGTTTAACTTATTATTGTCTTCACCGCAATCATCATCAAAAATCGTAATCAGCCCACTGTAGAGTTCTCTGAGCCGATCGTTCAGGTTTCAGACTCTCATCAGGTTTATGCCAGGCTCTGCCGGCTGATTTCTCCGCATAGAGCCAAAGGAGAAAGACTTTGTGTCATCAGCAAGGTGTTTATAACAGACGGCTGTCCAGATGTGAGAGAGCACCGTCACCCTTTCACTGTCTCCAGAGGTTTCCCTGTGTGGTATTCGTTCATTTGCATTGGGTACCGTCCCTGTGACGATGTAGGCTGTAGCACTATCCCTGACAAGGTTGTCTTTTAATAAAGTCCTCAGCGTGCTCTCCCAGTTCTTCCAGTGGATGCGGTTGAAGCACGCATCCATCGGTGCAGCGTTGGTCAGTGTACATGTTGCCGTTCAGCCAGTACCGCACTGGATCAGAGTTCCTCTCATAAAAACCATTACGCCTATGGGATGTCCCCACTTTTCACAAAAACAAACCTGTGTGTGTGTGTGTGTGTGTGTGTGAGTGTGTGTGTCTGTGAGTGAGTGTGTGTGTGTGTGTGTGTGTGAGAGAGTGTGTGTGTGTGTGTGTGTGTCTGTGAGTGAGTGTGTGTGTGTGTGTGTCTGAGTGTGTGAGTAAGTGTGTGTGTGTTTGAGAGTGTGTGTGTGTGTGTGAGTCTGTGTGTGTGTGTGAGTGAGTGAGTGAGTGAGTGAGTCTGTGTGAGTGTGTGTGTATACCTGGTATTTCCTACATCATAGGGGCCAAATGTCCTCACAAGTACAGCAATACCAGTAAATTTTGACCTTGTGTGGATATTTTTTTTTGGTCCCCATGAGGAAACATGTTTATAAATCATACAGAATTAAGTTTTTTTTGAAAATCTAAAAATTCTGAATGTGTTCTGTGAGGGTTAAGCTTAGGGTTTGGGTCAGAGGATAGATAAAATACAGTTTGTACAGTATAAAAATCATTATGCGCATTAAGCATTATGTGTGTGTGTTCTTTAAAGCTTCAGGCATAAAGGTTTTTAACTGTAACCACAGAGTGTTGCTCCGGTTGGTTTCTCTCATTAGAAACCACTTCCTCAGTTGTTTAGGTGTTTTTCCCTCAAGACATTCAGCTGTGGTTGCATTTTTCCTGATTTCTCGTCAAAATAAATGTATTATGCATGTCTCAAACCACCTCAAATAAAACATGGAGTTGTTTTTCTACTAAATTCTACTCAATTCATATTGTGAAATTTGAAACTTCAGATTGTGAGTTGGTATACTTTTATAAGCTAAATTGAATTTGTACGCAATACTGGAGCAGATTTTAGTAAACAAAACCCCACTTTTGTAGTTTGTGAGCTGACGAAAGCATTCAGGTTGTAGTAGATTTTCTTTTACAGGAAAGATGGCAACTTCTGCATCTTTATCATTGGGATAGTCATAACAGCTTGAATTAGACATGTTGGATAAGAACCTGTTTTCTCAATCAATTTCTTTTTGTGATGATTTTAAACTTTACACATCTGTCAACTTCCTCCTTCTGTACACAATCCACAAACTGCACATTACAAACACCTTTAATCAGTTATCATGCCAGTTAAGGACGGCTTAAATATCCACCATGAAGTTGTTTGCTCTCAGATGCTCATTTTTGCCTCTGAACAGAATTTGGAAGCTGCACCTAGCAGAGTCACAAAAAATGTTAATAAACTTTTTCATCTCTCTTGCTGGACCTTTTGATATTGTAAATCACAACATTACCTTGGATAGGCTTGGAAATGGTTTTGGAATAACTGGAATGGAAATATCATGATTGAAATCTTATTTATCTGAATATTATAACTGTAACATAAATGAAGAAGTGTCATATCAGTCACAAGGTTCAGTACTGGAGTTAAACATGGAGTTAACTTTTATTGTTTCGCTGATGATACTCAGCTTTAAGTATTTTACACATACACACCTGCATACATCCCCAATCACTCTCCATTCCCCACGGTGCATTCCGGTTCCACACAACAGGGGAACTCGAGCCCGTCTGTGTGCCTTCGAACCCACTGCTCCCGCTATAATACATCCATCGCTCCTTCCACGCACTGTCCCAAGTGATTTCCCTTACAGCCTGAAAGCATTTTTAATGGTTTTGTGCCTAATAGCTATTCCTTAACTTATACTATTATTAAATTAGTAACAAAATCCTGGTGGACACGTGATGATCTGTCTCAGCATAATGCACTCCTGCTCAGCAGCGTATAGTAAAGGTATAGACCTGTCAATCTGAGTGAACCATCCCATCCAAGCGCGCTCCAACTCTCTACATATCATCCCTACACACCATATCCTAAAGCAAATTCCCAGTGGTTGCGTTGATGTTTTTCAAATGACGTTTTCAACACTGCATTATCATTGTGACACAATAGTATCCTGTTAATCCTATAGCATTAGCCGAGCAGCATGTCATGGCACTCTGTAAATATTATTTTAAGATCTATGCATCGTGTAATATTGTGTATGGTCATGTTTGAATCAAGATCAGGTGCTCTAAAATTTACTGTGTTTTAGTAACATTTCACAAAACCAAAACGTGGCACAAAGCCTAATGTGTGTATGGTTTACACTTGTGTACATTACATTTTTCTTACAAAAACTTTGCATAGTTTGGTCTCCAACAGAAAATGGCTTGTTGTATTCTGCTAGGCGAGATCTTCTCAATGATATTTGACAATGCTATCTGTTTTGATCACATTTTTTTCTCTTTCATGCTATGAAAATGGAGCACTTCTAATATGTCAGCAAATTTAAAAGCTTTTGTTAAGAGTTGATCAAATTCCCTATATTCACTGTAAAGCTAAGCTTCGAAGCCTTAAAGGGGTCATGAGATGCCCATTTTCCACAAGCTGATATGATTCTTTAGGGTCTTAATGAAAAGTCTGTAACATATTTTGGTTAAAATTTCTCAATGGTAGCGTATAAACACCTTTTTACCCTGTCAAAAACAGCTCTTTTCAGATCAAGCCATTTTTGTAGCATTTCCCTTTAAATGTTAATGAGCTCTGCTGACTCCGCCCCTCTCTTCACAGCTGCTCTCCTAGAGACTGTTTACTTTAGACACATTCATCATGAAACTTGCTAATTAACACATTATTAGGAAAGGCGATTTGCAAAGATTCATTACAAAACATTATACTCACTTCTTCTGTAGATGAGGCTGGATCACGAATGATTCGCGCGAACATAGATGCATTTATGTAGATCGGGGGCGCATTCCCTTCAGAAACAAACATAATCCACTGCGTCTTCAGCGGCTCAGATGTCTATGGAATTACATTTCTGCCAAAATTCTGCGCACGAAAGATCGTATTTTGAGCGTGCAAAAGTGCGTTTTTACAATGTGCCATAATTCCAGCCAATCAGAGACAGAGGCTGCTAAATTCTGATTGGCTGCCTTGACAACCAATCACAACATTTCTTGCATTACCTCGACAGCAGAAGAGGACAAATACAGTGCATGCATAATTATTACGCAAGTTGATATTCTGATCATATTTTTTTCCAAGCACATTTTACCAATAATTATAACTACTATTAATCTTGTATTTAATCCCTTATAATCTATATAATATTGTTCACGAAGGCTGGAAGTGAAAAACGCCTTATATTCAGGGGTGCATAATTATTAAGCAGGTTATCTTCTACAGATAAAATATCGAGATGGACTGAAAATGAACTCCCAAAACTTACTGCCAGATTCTGGAAGATCAATTCTTCAAACAGTGGTACAAGAGAATGTGGTGCTGGTCTTTCAAGAGTCACTCTCAGCTTATCTGTCTATAAAGCATATATTTATATATATAAATCAGTCTTCAAGCATTTTGCTACACTTCAGTATGTTATTCTTATTAAGTAGGGGTAATTTTTTAGGATTCTATACTTCTCTGAGAACCTGATACCTTGTATTTCTGGAGACTCCAGGTAGGTTGCAGTTCTGGAAAATGGTGGCGCTGGAGACTAAATGGTTCCTGGTGATTTCACACCTAATTCCTCATTCTTTAACATGCATCTTTTCTTCTCCACATGTTTCTGACTGACCCCGCTGACCCACTGAGCATTGTGCTGTCCAATGGTTATGCATTCACTTTGCAATTTCTAGTATTGTATTAGTTTTGAATATTTCTCATGGGCATTTAATAATTTTTTACTTTCAGTCTGAGTTAAATCTCTTTTTTGGCTCATTTTATCTGTAAAAGAAAATCTGCTTAATAATTATGCACACCTGAATATAAGACATTTTTCACTTCAGCTTTCAGCCTTCATGAATAATTATATATCAGTTATAAATTATTAAATACAAGATTAATAGTAGTTATAATTATTGGTAAAATGTGCTTGGAAAAAAATATGATCAGAATATCAACTTGCATAATAATTATGCATGCACTGTATTTTTCCTCTTCTGCTGTCGAGGTAATGCAAGGAATGTTGTGATTGGTTGTCAAGGCAGCCAATCAGAATTTAGCAGCCTGGTCTCTGATTGGCTGGAATTATGGCACATTGTAACGCTGAGTTGTGTTGCGCACACGAGCTGTTGGCATTTAGCGAGCACTGAGGGGGGCATCAGGTGAGCAATGGCGGACTGATGACAGTCACTCAGGGCGGAGCTAAGGTAAAACACCAGTCCAGTCTGTGAAACAGACTTTTTCAGACATATTTTTTTTCCTCTGAAAAAAATATGAGGAAAAACACTGCTGCATTATTAATAGTAGCATCAATGTGTTTGAAAAAGAAAAGCAATATGACCGTCTCAAACAACCCAGTCATAGTCAATAATATGAGAGAGACTGGCATGCGCAGGATAGTCCTGATGTTCAGTGCATGTAGTTCACTGAATTAGCTTTTCACCCATTTTAATAGATAAAACACTATATGAATTATCATTTGGAATATAAATTTTGTATTGTTGTGGAGAATTTCTTGATCAAAATAAAAGGTTTTGAAGCCAGAAAGACTTTTATTAACAAGCTAACAAAAGTCGAGTGATTTCTAGCAAGTTTGTATATATATGAGTTCCTAAAGTATAGCTCGTCATATACGCCTGAAGCTGTTTACTGAATTCCATATATGCACGGTTGTATTTTTGGACAAGATATTTTTTTTACCATATATGAGTTCCTAAAGTATAGCTCATCATATATGTATTTCTAGCTCTTGAGCATAGGTACAGTTTCTTCCCATATATGAGTGTTTTACAAGCTTTAAATAGTTCACTCTTTTCTTCACACTACACTCAGTCAAATAGCATACACAGTTACGCACTCAGTCAAATAATATATAATAGTAGAGTTGATTTCTCTTATGGATAGACATAATCCTATGTATTGTATTGAATTAAAGGGGTCATATGATGTTGCTAAAAAGAACATTATTTTGTGTATTTGGTGTAATGAAATGTGTTTATGCGGTTTAAGGTTCAAAAAACACATTATTTTCCACATACTGTACATTACTGTATGGGTGTGCAGCAACCACATGTGACGACCCTGGGCTGGACTCTGCTTCGTCCACGGTGAAAGCCGATCCGGCGATCCACAGCGCTAAGTTGATGTATTTCCTCAGCGACCAGCACGGATCAGCTCTAGGCATGACGAAGCGGATATCGTCCTCTTTTGGAAGACCAGACAAAGTAATTTCGCTTTCACAATGAAGCACACATCCTCTTCACGACATGGCGGCAGCGTCAACAATACTACAGCGAGAATAAAAGTTACGCCTTCTTTCTTTGCGTGAACATTTGGGCAGCGTTATGCCAATCTTCCCACATAGTGATGTAGATATGTGTGGGCGTGTTAGAACGAGCCGTTTCAGGAGTCTTAACTTTTATAAAGAATATCTCTTTGGGTTTGAGACTTTAGTCTTTGCAACTTCAGGGATCTTATCTATGCACGAACAGCTTATAACACTCCAAAGAGAAAGGAAAACTTGAAATTGCATCATATGACCCCTTTAAGATGAATGATTCTACAGTAGATTCTACAATAAAGATTTGTATTTTTTTAATAAACAGAAATGTCAATTTCTCATAAAGTTTCTACTGTACATCTTTACATTTCACTACATCAAGATCAGTAATGAGAATGAGGTGCACTTTAGCAGAACATCATTGCACGATTAACCCACAGCTGGAGCTGGAGCCGACTCAAGGACTGATGTGCTGCTTCACAAATATCAGTGTCTGCAATCAAACACCATTGGTTTAGTTTTTGATGTCATGTAATGGTTTTACATCTTAAAGTTGTGGTTGCATGTGCATTAAGCATTCATTATGTTTAATGCATCTTTGTTCATTTGCTCATTATCTGACAGAACCACTCTCCATTCGCCGCTGTTTCCGGACTGAATTCAGACTATAAAAGAAGGATCATCAGCTCACAGACACCATCATCTACTGATGAAGCCACAGTCTGATCTGGGTAAGATCATGGGTTGTCTCATATTGTCTCGTGTATATTGTTTAATGTAGCTTTGGGGGTTTTCTTTCAGGTCCTTGTCAGAGCCACTTCTCATTTTAGGGGTTGTGTTGATACTATGTTTGTATGTCAGCCTCTGGTGTCACTTATTGTTTTTAGTTATTCAAATAGTTTCCTTTAATTAAATGTCTGTGCAATTTCAGTTTTACTGTCAGCACTGAATGGAATAACTACACAGATTTCTGTTTCCTGAAGAAAACGGCTGTGCTGAATTAGGAAAGTCAGAGCATTTGTGCTTTCTCTTAGTGTTTGCAGGTTTCTTATTTGACCGACGAAGTGAAAAACACTGTAAAAATAAACTAGAAAGCATTTTTAGTGTACTCAGGTAATTGTGCCAAAACAAGTTTTTCACTCGAACTACCCTTTTTCAGCCTTAATTACAGTTTAACAGTCATTAGAAACCATTTCTATGACATTTACTGAGTGTGTTTAATTAGACTAGACAAGAGTTCAGCTCCATCCCTGAGTTAGACCCTCACATATCACATGCGCTCTTCATCAGCTTCTGTGGATTCCTGCGAGAAAAGTCTGTTTATTTTGTTTGTCATTGATGTAATTGTGTTCTGTTCACTCCTCTCGTCTTATTTCAGCCTATGTTACAACTGTTGCTCAATAAACGCCATTCGCTGCAGCTTCCCCACTCGTCTTGGTCCTTACATGACAGTAAGATCTCACTATTTGAGTTAGAAATGTTACAGTTAAACTTGCCTGCTAAATGGACTAAAAGCTTATTCACATTTGTTTGCGTCTCAACTATGTTCTCCATCAGACCAACAGCGTTTGGAGTGTTTTTACGGTGTGGAGTTGAACCTGAATGAGTGAAGAGCCCTTCAAACGTGACGCTGGAAGTTCTCCTTTGACTTCCCTGTGGAAAAAGAAACATACAAACCAACCGGCCAAGTTCTGTCTTAAATGTAAGTTGTTCAGTACGTTTATTGAACTATTGTAGTTGTGCTATGATAATGGATATTCAGAACAACAACATTGTTATGATATCGTTTAAATAAAGGATTTTACGGGCAGAGGGATTTCAAAGTTTGTTTTTAAAGTTAATCTTTATCCTTTTATAACATATGTGGTTTTAATGTATAACATATATTCAGCATTTTACAGGGATAGTTCAACTAAAAAATAAAATTCTGTCATCATTTGCTCACCCTCATGTCATTCCAAACCTGTAAGACTTTAGTTCACATTCAGAACACAAATAAAGATTTTTTTAAAGGGGTCATATGATGCTGCTAAAAGGAACATTATTTTGTGTATTTGGTGTAATGAAATGTGTTTATGCGGTTTAAGGTTCAAAAAACACATTCTTTTCCAACATCTGAATATTTGGGTTGAAGTGTTCTGGAACAGTGTTGTAAATACAACTTAACCACTGATTTCTAGTCGTGTCCATTTTTTGAAAGCCAAACAAAGTAGTTTCGCTTTCACAGCTTTTTTGAGCGGAGGCCGGCTTGCAGCAACCACATGTGATGACCCTGGGCTGGACTCTGCTTCGTCCACGGTGAAAGCCGATCCGGTGATCCACTAAGTTGATGTATTTCCTCAGCGACCAGCACGGATCAGCTCTAGGCATGACGAAGCAGATATCATCCTCTTTTGGAAGACCAAACAAAGCAGTTTCGCTTTCACAACGAAACACACAGCGTCTTCACGACATGGCGGCGGCAGCAACAATACTACAGCGAGAATAAAAGTTACGCCTTCTTTCTTTGCGTGAACATTTGGGCGGCGTTATGCAAATCTTCCCACATAGTGATGTAGACATGTGGGGGCATGTTAGAACGAGCCGTTTTAGGTAGGTGTGGCTGACTCTGAACTTTTATAAAGAATATCTCTTTGGATTTGAGACTTTTGTCTTTGCAACTTTACAGATCTTCTTTATGCACCAAGAGCTTGTAACACTCCAAAGAGAAAGGAACAATTGAAATCGCATCATATGACCCCTTTAATGAAATCTAAGAGATTTCTGTCTCTACATTGACCCTCAACACAACGACCAGTTTGCTTCAAAAAAGGTAATAAAGAAACCCTTATGAATTGAGCAGTTTAGTCTAAATTTTCTGAAGACACTCGATCGCTTTATATGATGAACAGATTTAATTTAGGCTTTTATTCACATATAAACATTAATCAACGCACACATCCGTTATGGCAAACGCAAACTCACGCACGCTTGCTTGTCATCTGAGAACCAATGACGTTCATTCTCGTATTTCGCAGCACATTTGCGATCCGTTCTGTTTAGATTTGCTGATTAGTGTAAATATGTGAATAAAAATCTAAATTAAATCTGTTTATCATATAAAGTGATCACGTATCTTTAGAAAATGTCTCAATGACATGAAGGGACAGAAATCTCTCACTTCATTTGTGTTCAGAGGATGAATGACTTTTTCAGGTTTGGGTGAGCTATCCCTGTAACATCACACGTGACCCATTTGAATGGCAGCAGTTAGACAGAAGAAACATCTATTTTTACAAATAAGACATTTTTACGTTGAGAAATTGAAGCATTTCTTACAAACGCAAACTAATGACATGTTTGTTATTTAGTGCTTCCTCAGGAATTTGAGAAACAATGGCACAACATAACATCAGCATCAATAACTCAACTGAATCAGATTACATCAGTAACTCAACTGGATCAGATTATTCACACATTTGGAAAGTTTATAATGCACAGTTTCCCTTTATCTGGGTCATTTCAGTCATTGAGATTCCAATCATGATCTTAACTCTGATTGCCTTGTGTTTCCTCATCAAATCTCATCGTGCTGCTTCAGTTTTTGTTAGTCATTTGATACTTTCAGATCTCATACAGGTCATTTGTATGTTAATAGCAGCAGCAAAAACCATATGGACATGGGAACTGAAAGGTGCATATTGCTATTCTTTGATTGCGGGTCTGTATTTTATGGCATGTGTGGCTTTTGAACGATATCTTCTGGTGTCTCATCCTATCTGGTACAAATCTCACCATTCACTCAAAAGCTCCTGTTTTATTTCATTGATCATCTGGTTTGTGCCTCTGATCTTTGCAGTAATAGACCCCCCGTATATTGATTTTTATGGTCTACACTATTGTATAGCGTGTTTCATTCCCTACCCCTTAATCATTCTCTGTTTTGTTGGAACTTGTCGAGGTCTTTCTCATTCAATATCGCTGACTTCTCTTAAGCGCAAATTAATTTTGGGCAGTTTGTTCCTGGTGCTGATGACTTACACATTTCTCATTCTCCCTAATGTGATTCTGGAATTTATTTACACTCATTTTCAGAGTCACTTTTTTCTTTTTAACAAAGAATTACTTTTGATTAAATTGTTATTCCATGCACGTTTGCTCCTGTATGTGAATCCTCTTGCTGACTGTTTGCTGTACCTGTTCATGAGGGCTGATGTTGGTGATATAATGACATCTGTTCACTGCTGTTGTAGACATCAGAGTTCGAAGCACCACCAGAATGAACACGCTGTAGTGAATCCACAAAACAGCTGCACTACTTCAGTGTGCTGTATTTCAGCACGAAAGCCTGCATCTCATTCACTAAACACCTGCAGTTCAGTATAAGTTAAGTTTAAAAACACTGCACTATATTTATATTAAGTCAATACCAATTTTTACATTGCAAACACACTTAATCATCTAGTTTAATGCTGTTATGATATTTATGCTTGTTAGCTGATTTCCCCTATGCATGTACGTTTCCCATGCTCATTTAAGAGAAGCCATTGCAATATTAAAGGGATAGTTCACTCAAAGTGAAAATGTCATTTATGTCATAATATATTTTGGGTAAACAATCCCTAAAAAGACCTGATTTTAAGAGCATGATTAAAGGGAACCCCGGGTATCAAGACTTGACTTATCTTTTTATCGCTAGGGTAGCAGTGAAAACTTCTCTTGTTGCCCTTCAACTGAAAATTACAACCAAAAGCAGCACAATGTGGCATCGTATCAGTTTTCCGAGTTGTGTTGTGCTGCGGTAAAATTAACAACAGATAGCGCCAGTAGCTCACAGAATGCAACCATTTGACGTCATCGAAATAATGGCGTCCCCCATAATCCAAAATATGTATGAAACGATGTGGATTTTTTAAATAACAAATCTTTCATATCCAGTCTGAGTTATATTAAAAATTGTCTTTGATCTTTCAAGCTGTTTAATGGCACTCAGCGGGTGTTACATGCATCAGTCCAAAAGTAGTTAAATAAAAACAGGATTGAACGTTTGTTTACAGGATCAAAGGAAGCAAAGTTTCTGTACTTTAGCAAAGGAAAACCAGTCTCCTCTTGGCTTTTATCGAAAGAGTGACAAGGAAGAAACAAAATCAAACTTGCCAAAATTAAAACCCAGCAACACAACTGTAGATGTGTAACTTTACAACAGCAACACTGCTTTAACAAAAAAGCAAAACAGCAAGACTTATTTGCCATCAAAACAAAAATTATAAAATGCTGTCTAATCACTCTCGCGGTACTTTGATGTCTCACACAGAACAGTCTGTGCAGTGCTGCTTCAAGTCCAACACCTTTTGTGTTTTATTAGGAGACGCACAACAGTTCTTCTGTGGCTTTATAGGTCATATTTTCACTTACACAATTTAGCAAAATCAGACAATATTGTGTCTAATATATACCACGATATTAACTTCTTATTGAATTGTTGTAAATAAATATCACGTTTGCAGCTGGTCAGTGCTCAAAAAATGCTGGGAAATCACTTCATGTAGCCCCACAAGAGTGATTACTGATAAACTGTCTGAAAAAAAGAAAGTCACGTTTTAGAGAAGAAAGAAATCACCCACTGACTTTCAAAGCTGCTACATAGTAACGACTTTCTACTTCGAGGAGCTTGATAGAAATGTAGTGGAGTGAAAAGTACAATATTTGTCTTTCAAATGTAGTGAAGTTAAAGTCATAAGTTCCCAGAAAAAATAATACTCAAGTAAAGTACAGATACTCAAAAAGTGTACTTAAGTACAATACTCAAGTAAATGTACTTAGTTACTGTCCGCCTCTGGTAATGAGCGCAGCTGGTACAAACAATAGTAAAAGCAAGTGCTGCTTTATTTGTATATCCGCAGTTCTAGTTCTTCCGGTTTCTCTGTTTGAATGCCGAATACAGACTGCTGCCAGCTGCTGGTATGAGAGTGTTATGTTCTCTTACAAGTGTACACGCTAGTTAGCATCAGCTGTAATGTTTTGCCCTGAAGCAGGCGATGTGAGGCAGCACCCACAGTGGGCTTTCTTCAGCACTAGTTTTTGGCATAGGTTTGGTGTGTCTCTAGCCTTAAACAAATAACTGCTGTAGAGACATTTCATGTGTATATCTAAACTGGGAGAACAGAACAGAAAACCAGTTAGTTGACAATAGGTCTAGACGACTTAAGAGCAACTGACTTAGCAAATGAATCTCCAAACAACACATTTCTATGCTTTTATGGCACACTAAAATTAGTCACTCTTAGGCAAGTCCAAAGGCTGGAGCCTGTAGTATGCCATCAGTCGTGCATGTTTTGAAGTCATCATAGCGGTCATTGAATGGGAGCCTTGATATTATTAGACACGTATTGGCCTCAGGATATTTTCTTTTGTAGCCAGAAGTCCCGCAGAAACTGGATTTGGGGACATTGAGTGAAGCCCAGTGGAGGCACAGATGACGCTCCTGATGTGAATTCAGAGACCGTCTCCATTGTCAGAGGCTGGCATTCTCCCTCTGCAACATAAACAAAGTAAAAATGGTCAAAACATGTACATCAGGGTTATTACTGTAAGCCAGTGGGGCTCAGTGATCCTCCACGAGGGATGCGAGATAACTAAAAATTAAAGTATATTCAATTCAATTTTATGATTAGTATGTTAGATATAATTTTCTCATTTTCTGTGACCTAATCTAATGTGATGACTATTTATGGTTAATAAGTGTGAAAAAATGTTTTAAGTCTTTTAATCTTCAACTGCAGAAGATAAACATATTCAGCCAAAACACTTGTTTTTCTTATTCTTCTATGTTGCTGTATTAATATGCATTTACACTGCACATGTCTGTTTTGGAATAGGTCTGACTAACCTACAGTAAACACCACTGATTGGCCATTGCTTTCATCAAGGTCAAGGTCAGGTTTATTGATATAGCACCTTTAGAGCAACACGAGTGCACATAGACAAAACATGACATTTCACTCTGCAATAGAAAGACTTATTACAAAAATCAAGCAAATATAAACCATAATAACTCTGACGCACGCATAAGCCTAAGACAGTAAATATGTTTTAAGAGATGATTTGAATGTAGGTAACGTAGGGGCCGATCTAATGGAGAGGTAAGGTGTTCCAAAGCTTTGGAGCCTGAACTGGGAAAGCCCTGTCACCTGCAGATTTGAATAGATCCTCTTCTCAGTTGCTCTGAAATCTCTGAGCTTTCTCTGAGAAAAATAAGGATGAAGAAGACTATGCGCACCGTGCACATTTGAATACAAATACTAAAGCAGACATACCTGTAATTGGATACAATATTAAAACCCATGTAATCTAAATAGAAATATTAGCCTTTGTAATTAGAAACCAGAGCATGCACAAAATACATAAAGGAGAGTTTGAAAGCAGTCGCCCTTGAGTGGGTAAAGAATTGAGTTGGTACTAATGGTTAGAATATAAAGCTTCAAAAGATGACAAGATTGCATTCCTGTAAAACTAAGCAATCAAAAGCACTTTCATTGCTTAATGTTAACAAAATAAAATATTAAAAAAGTATTTTGTATTTCAGCTATTTGACAACATTTAGTAAGAAAGCTATAATAAAGCACTGAAATGAGTAAAACTATTGAAAATGTTCGAAATTGTAATTGCATTGCTTTTTATAATAATTTGCTATCTTAATGAATAGTTCACATTTTTAGTTAAAATAAGCCCTAATTGCTTTTGCATAAGAGGAGATCAACTCCGCACGAGTCTGCACCATAGGTCTGCATGTGTGGTTATAGTGTGATCTGATGTGCGGCCTCTGATAAAATCCCTTTAAAGCAAGTAATTTCACTCTGCTGCATCTTTGATTATCATAATGAGATGGCACTGAGTAGAGATCACTATTGTAGAGCTCTACTAATAAGAATTCCAATTAGAGAGCTCTACGAGCCAATTCTTACAGGTAAAAATGCACTTACAGAGCTCTCTCATTTTTAACACATTATTGATGTTTCATTGCAGAGCTCTGTAAATAAATTTAATTAATGAGCTCCTTTAGGCAGTACTTAGCAATTAAAAAAATAATCCGTGGCATCATGGACAATTTTTGAGGTGGCAGTTCTGCACTGACTGTGAGATATGATGCTCTAGTGGTGCTTTTTATTTATTCTAGTGCAAGGAGGCAGTGTTATACACACACACACAGCCTGTATTAGTCCTGTATAGATTCAGTCTTTCACATATTCTGCAGCTTAGTGTGAATATAAGCCATCAGTTTTGAACACCTCAAAGCTAAACTGCACCTTATTTCTGCGTTTGGAAACGAATGTTGTGAATCAGTTGTTCTCTGCACTCATTCAGAGAAATCATATTCTCTGCACAGACATACATATGTATTACATAACATATGTAATACAAATCTAAAGTAATGTCATGGGAACAAACAAAGAACAATAATCCAACTTTTCTACAGTTTTATTTATTTTATGGAATAATACACACCTCTTTAAATGTGATGTAAAACACTGGCTGGTACTGGACAGTAAAAAGTAAGCACAGTTGTGGTGATTTCGCGGATGAGTTGGTGATTTTAAGCTCTCTACTCTTCACTGAACTCTTCATGTTAACATATTATTCATTAACTCATAATCACAGTCTGTATAGATCATATAGTTGGCCTTCATTTGTTGTGTAGACTTCTACTGTTTTCACATCTTTACTAATCATTTATTAATCATTTGTTCATGGTTTTGCAGTAACCAATCTAAAGTGGAAACTATTCACCATTTGTAAATGTTTACTAATCATTCAGTATATTTATGGCCATTGGACTATTACATAAACTTAACTAAGCACACTTTACACAAACCTTGTTACAACAGCTAAATGCTTCTTAAAGACAACACATTGTAATTTGGGTGCTAAACATGCTTTTATTGTCTCAACTTATATTAGTATACTACATCATTAAACAGGGTATTCCTTGAATCATACATCAGCAGGAGAAAATAAATTTTTTTTCTCAAGAAAATACTTAATTTATTAAAACAATGTAATATTACTCTACACTTCTGACCCCTTAACCAACCCTTAAACCTACCCATCCCACCAAACCTGTCCCTAACCTAACCCGTATCACACCTCAAAATAAAGAATATAAGAAGTAAAAAATAATAATAATAAAAGTTATCGCTAAGCAAAATTAAGTGTCAGAAAAGATTTGCTGTCAAAACTCTGCTGCAGAGGAAAAAAGGATCACAGTTTTTGGGTTTCGTTTACAACAATTAAATACATCTTTCTGTTGCATTAGCTATGCCATGGGCCACTCCTGCTTGCATTGACAGTGAAAGTGTTGAAACCCGTTTTACAGGTTGTAGGTGTTCAGGAAGCAGGAAGACTTTGTGAAAGACAAACATTGTTCTGCATGTCACAGGCAAATCACAGCTTTTTTTTAAGGTTTTCAGTGGAAAAAGAAGAAACAATGTCTCACCACAATACGTAAGTTACATGTAAGCAAAGCTGCTTTCCAGTGGGGATCTACTTCAGCTGAGGAAGGATCTTTAAACAGATATACAGGTAAGCAAACATAGCTTCATGCTAAACATTCATAAACATGAAAGGTGTGTCCACATCACTGTAGAAACTAAAGAGAGAACGGCTTTATAATATCATGCTTCACCCATTCTCAGTGAAAACAAAAAGTACAAAACGTGTCACTGTGGCAGTACCCTCAGTCTGGGGTACACAATTATTACATAAGACAGCGAATCAATACCCAAAAATCCCTTTGTGTACTTTTTGAGGTAGAGATTCTTAAGATTCTTTGACTGGAGCAATACATCCTAAGCACCTGACGCACACACACAAATTCCCATCCTCCATCTTATCTGGCACGATTCAAATAATAATATGTGCAAATTACTTATATGTATATTATTACTTCATCTTCCTTTTTGTCTCCCTGGCTAGTTTTTGTTTGTTGTTGTATTGTTACCGACAAAAAGTGCTTAAACCATAATAAACCCTACATTTCACATACTTCAACAGTTCATCTCTTGTTATTAATATTAAGATCTTGATTAATCAAAGTCTAACAACATAACAACATATCCCTTGAACGCAGTAACTGCTGACGCTTACGTGAGTCAGGGTTTTCCATTTAAATACGGCTTTGATTCCTCTCCCTTTAATCCTTATCTTTGCATTTTTTCTCAAAAAGCGGAAGGATGCACAAATAAGAAATGAGAAGCACTCATTATATGAAAGTATGCTGAAGATTGGCGTAAGGGAAGTGTGGATCTGTGCACAGTCCTCCGGTCAACGCGACGCGTCAAAACTCATAGCACACATTATAATCAACGAGGCTGTTCATCGGACGCAACAGTTGTTGATAATAATGGAATATATTTGGTTTTGATGCATGGCTATGCGGACACACCCGATCGTCTCCATTGTTAACAGGAGGTAATATTGCCCATAACACTTTGTGCAAAAGGACAATTGCACGGTTTGTTTTGCTGTAATATAGTGGACAAGAAACACTGGCATTGCATCACTGGATTTAATTGTCTGGCTCCTCCAAAAGTTTTTTTTCTCCCTCTACACTGTAACTGAGACACTGGAGTTTGGTTAGAATCCATGAGCAGAAGTTTATTAAAGGTCAAGGCTTTAATAAAAGTCGATAATCAGGCAGAGGGTCAAAGTCAGAGAAGCAAGCAGATTGTTCATCATACACAGGGGCAGAAGCAGAGACAATAGTGGAGAGGCAGGCAATGAGTCCAAACACAAACATCAGTCCTATCAGGCGTCAGAACAGAAGGGGCAGAGTACAAATACCGTGAGCCAAGAAGTCAGGCAGAATCATACACAGGAAATCAATCAGGAACAGAGGAAGAATAGTGCTTGGTAAGGCAGATAAACTGGCAATACTTCGCGATCCACACATGGACTGGTCTCAGTTTATATGAGATTCAAACAGGACGTGAAAGCAGAGGGAGTGGAGCACGGTCAGTACTCGGGCGAGGGCTCCCTCTGCTGGCTTGGCATTACATACACTAATATCATTGGCAGTTTTTGTTCCTCGCCTCAGGTGCCCTTGGCTTGCTCAGTGGGGGACATTAATTGTTCTGTATTTACTGTGAAAAACATCATACAAATACATTTGACTTAGACTTTGAATTGTAAGTATGAAGAATTAACCAAATCCTTCTGAATGTTTTTATTTAACATCTGAAAAATAGTGAGGCTGCCAGCTGCTACAAAATCATAAAGTGTCATGCAGGTGACCGGTCTTATTTTATTACTATATAGTATTACTATCATGGGTGGCGCCAGAGAATTTTGGACGCAGGTGCTGAGGGGTTGCTAGATCATTGACAGGGGGAGCTGCACAATTTATGTATGTATATACTATTAATAAATGTAATAGCATTTTTGTTATTTATTATATTGCAAAAAACGTGACAGCATAGCTACAAGTTACGCATGCGTAAAAAATGAAATCAAAATAATGTTCTTATTTCATTTGTTGTTTTAAATTATTTATTTATTAGAATACAGCCTGTATATAATTGCTTCCAGAAAAAAAATGTTTAGGGGTGCTATGGTCTGCTAGCCCCTCCCTAGCGCTGCTAATGCATACTATATAACACATTTTCTATATATAGAAAGATCAGTGCAAGTTTATAGCAAGCCTGTTGATACTGCTGAACTCAATCTAAAGTGAAGTGAAGTGACATGTTTTAACGGTATTCAGAACAAATAGTATAAGTAGCTAAACAAATTCTTTCTGGTGGAGACATGAAAGCTCCGGTCGCCAAGTCAAATTCCTTGTGTGTGTAAACACACTTGGTAATAAAGCTCCTTCTGATTCTGATGTTCGGTGCAGAAAACAATTGCTGCACGGCTGCAGATGCTCCGCTCCTGGAATGCACTGTGCAACAGCGTGCAGTGTGAATCCTC
>NW_015507001.1:114404-114665 GCF_001515645.1 Sinocyclocheilus grahami
GTTACGAGTCCGACTCTCTAACCATTAGGCCACGACTTCCCCATCCATGTTGGATTGGTTTGGTTTGGTTATGTCAACCCAAATCTTGCTCAGCTTGCTTCATGAGACAATGCTCCATACATATGAGTAGATTTAAAACTAAACACGATTTGGCCGATGAGACTTGAGACTTAAAAAAAGACCACCTAAAATATTCTCACTATATAATTTTGTCCTCACATATATACAGTGCCGTGAAAAGGTTTTTGCCCCCTTCCTGTT
>NW_015507001.1:116370-116781 GCF_001515645.1 Sinocyclocheilus grahami
ACACACACACACGCATAGACACAACCAACTTTTATATCTGTTACGATTATATTTGAAAATAATTGTGTGGAGCAGTACCAAAGTGTTTTTGTTGTTGTTTTTTTGCATTAAAAAAGGCAACCAACACACATTACATTTTTCTTTCAGCATGCAAAAGAATGCATGTCATGACGAAGGATTAAAGAGTAGAGATGGAGAAAGCAGAAGGATCAGATGATCCAGAACATATAAAGGTATGTTGTTGTTTACTAAAAATATTTAATATTTATAAGGTTGTTACCATTCTCAGAAGTAGAGCCATTTTCAATACATTTCATTATTCCTTTATTCGAGCCAAACAAGAGACAAACAAATGAAAGAGACAAACAAATGAAACATCCTCCAATGCAGATTCAAAAATAATCTTTTTTT
>NW_015507001.1:119389-119715 GCF_001515645.1 Sinocyclocheilus grahami
CCGCTCCTGGAATGCACTGTGCAACAGCGTGCAGTGTGAATCCTCTAATCTGTTAACATGGGTGTGGAAAAAAATATGCACCGCAGACAGAGTATGTGTGAACCTGGCGTAACAAAACCGTTACAGGGTTGCAGGCCAGACCAGTGTGAAGTCTTAGTGGGATGGTTTATTGCTGGATGGATTAGGCCACTTCCAACGTGCTGTTATCTAGCTGATATTCAAAAAGGAGCGAACATGGCAGTCCATGTTGTAATTTCTCAATTAGTTCAAGGTCAAAATCAGCTGCACCTTACCCTTACAAAAATGAACCATGTTTTTTTTTTTTT
>NW_015507001.1:119725-120471 GCF_001515645.1 Sinocyclocheilus grahami
TTTTTTTTTTTTTAGTAAAACCATGGTTAATTTTCGTAAGGGTAGTCTATTCACACTGTGCTACAAAATTGTTGTTCTTGTTCACAAATTGTGCAGATTACAACTAGTACTTGCAGCATATTGATGGTGAAATTTACCACATAACACTTCACATTAGCTATGTTTCTATCTTCCTATTTTTATGTGAATTTTGGAAACACCAAGATGCAAATAAAATCTCCAAAATGTCCATGGAAAAACTTACATGCTTATGAAACAATCTGCTGTTGTTGCCTAGTTCCCAAAATGCCACTCAAAATAAGTGTTTGTGAGAAGATTTTAAATCAAGACATCTTCAGAAAATGTATATATGAAGAATTCAGATGCAAAAGCCGCTAAACGCCACCTCTGTCAAAAATGAGATAATGATACTGAGCGAATGCTCTCCACTCATAGTATTCATTCATCAAATACTTTAGCTTCAATTCCGCTAAATCCCAGCGTCAGCCCATTCAATACCGCTTAGTTGGCAGAAACCGCTAAATGCCACTTCCCTTTCTCAGCAAAAGCCTCTAAGTCCACAGAAGAACCAATCGGAAGGCGCAAATCGAATCATATGATTTTTGGCCTTTCTATTTTAGGCCAGTGGATAATGGACAGAAACTAATTGTAAGAAAAGGAGCGTAGAGGTGGTTGCTGGCAGAAACGTTGCAATCAAAACAACAAGTAAAAATTATAACTCTGAATGCCACTATTGAATAATTTTT
>NW_015507001.1:121002-129279 GCF_001515645.1 Sinocyclocheilus grahami
AAATGTTCAGGAGCAGGGTCATACCTGACGATGCAGATGCATTAGGAGGGACCTCTTCAACAGAACATTATCAGCAAGACAAAGCAGCAGTTGAAAAACCTACCAGCACATCTGCTAAACTTGAGATACACTCACACCTAAGCAATCAGGAAAACTGTGATGTTAAAGCAGTTGAACACACATTGTCATGTGCCTCAGAGGACAAACCAAAAAGCAGTGGAGGGGAGTTATTGCATGATACAGTACACGACTTGAAGTACAAAAAAGGAGATAGGGCAAGAAGTGCACAATCAAAAACTTTGTTGCCAGACTCAACAAAAGCAACAAATGCAAAGAACGTCAGGATGGAGACCAAAGAGCACCTGAGTCAGAGTAACTGTTCAGAGAACTTATTGGACATGTCAAAGAACATTGTAAAACGTGCGTGCAACCCCCGTCCTTTTGATGAAATCAGCACAACATTTGTATATATACAAAATGAACTACTTCCTCCTGAAACGGGTCCAAGCAATCTTATTGACCCTGTGCATGAGTACAAGCTCATGGCAAACACAGAGAATGCTTCAGAGAAGGATATCCTTAAAAAATTCACAGAAGAAGTATTTCGGTTTGCTGCAGCATGCATGAATTCTCGAACCAATGGAACTATCCATTTTGGAGTCGGAGACAAGCCACAGTATGAACATGGACAAATTATTGGATTAGAGTTGAGATCTCCTGATAAATACATTGATGAATTTGATAAGCGTCTCGAGGAGTACTTTGAAGAAAACACCAATGTTGCCAAGACATGCATTAGGCCTCCCAAATTCATTCAGGTAAAATGCCCGGACAACATCAATGTGGACAAGTGGGTTATTGAAGTAGACGTTGTCCCAAATTATTCTGAAACTTTGGAAAAACTTTTTTATACTGTCACAGTAAAGGAGGAGGGGAAGAAAAAGTGCAAAACAGAATGCCTTTTTATTCGCTCTGGGGCAAGAACCATCAATGTTCTTGCTGATAAAAATCCTAGGTCTGTTCAGGAGAAAATGAAGAAAGTAACAGATGATGTGAAGTCTTGGGCTTTATCTAGAAAGTCAGCAGAGGAGAGGGACAGCGAGTCTATAGGACAAAGCTCTCAAGGTCAGAGACTTAAACAACTCATCACTCATGGGAGGGACATCCTGGAAAACTCTTTACAGTTTATTGTCATCACAAACAAGTGTCATGTCAGTCAGCTAGAGCATTTGAGTTTTTTGAAAGAGCTTAAATTGTTTGTGATCCTTGATTTTGATCCAGAGTCCCAAAAGAATGGAACCTGTAGTTACTATCGCAAAGATCGTATGGCTAATATACACTACCCACGGTTGTACAACACTGCAGACAATATCTCTTCAATTATTAGCAAACTGAACTTGTTTAAACAGACCAGCTGGGTTTTTTGTAATGGTCAAGTCAATGAAACTGAACCAGATATGCCTTTCAGCGATGGGGAATGGCTGAAAAAACGTGCCACAGAAGTCAGTGAAATGATTTCTTTAATTTGCAAGCCTGACATTATATCAAAGGAGAAATTAGTGGTTATGTTTTTACTCCACTCAGCTGTGAATGACATTTCTAGCCCAATCACTGAGACATTCTGCGCAATTTACCAAAAACTTGAAGGGGATGACAACATGCTTTGTATTTGTAAAGATTTAACAGTATTTGAACAATGGAAACACGTAGTACAAACTCGGTGTAAAGTTGATATCACAAGTAAATGTATTTACGAGTTAAGTCTGAATGAGATCAATTGCACCATTCAGAAAACAAGAGAGCCTCAGACAAGTTCAGTGAACAGATACCTGCCCTCCTTTGGCTCTAGCTCAGTCCTTCTTACAAAAAAGGATCAGGCTCAGATGACAGTCCTTGAAATACTTGCCGAGAACGAATGTGAAAATACAGAGATTGAAACAATGGATTCTTTCATGCAATTCAAGAATAAAACTGAGGAAGACTTTTACAGAGGTGGCCAAGTGAAATGGTGGAACTTCTACCTGTCAGAAAGACCAGGGTCCATTCCATTCATAAAACGTGATAAGTATGAGGAACTACACAACCTCATAACACCAACAGAGGGTTACTCATCCCCATGTATAATAATTAACCTGTTCCATCACCCTGGCTGTGGTGGAACTACACTGGCCATGCATGTGTTGTGGAACTTGAGACGAAAATTCAGGTGCGCTGTCTTGAAAAATAATTCTGCACAAAGTAGTGAAATAGCAGTCCAAGTCACACAATTGCTGACCTATGGAAAAGAAGAACCATCAACTTACACTCCTGTTCTCCTTTTAGTGGACAACTGGGAAGATGTCGAGGACCTACAGCGGTGCATACTCTGTGCAGCACATGGAAAAAAAAACAGGAGAGTTTGATTGTGATCATCCTTAACTGCGAGAGATCACAGTTCCCGAGTGAGAGCTCCAGAAAGAGCAGAATTGACAGTGTTTTCATTACCAACAAGCTTTCCACAAAGGAGCAGGCCTTTTTCCAGATGAAGCTGAAAGATCTCAAAGGCCATCATGAAAAACCTGAAACATTCTATGCCTTTATGATCATGACTAAGGACTTCAGTGAAAAATACATAGAAAACCTTGTATGCAACATTCTCAAAGACCTTGATGTCTCAAAAAGGGAAGGACAGTTACTCTCATTCTTGGCACTGTTAAATACATATGTACATGGCTCATGTATGTCATTGTCACTATGTGAGGAACTTGTTGGAATCAAGAATCTTTGGAAGCAGGAAACACTGGAAGAAAAAATGAATCCTTACTCAACCCTGCTTATCTCTTTCAATGTTGAGGAATGTGGCACTTATCAAGCAGTTCGCTTCCTGCACCAAATGATTGCGGAAAACTGCCTTAAAGTCCTAATAAGTAAGCACAATCTTAAACTGAGTGAAATAACGACCAACTTACTGCATTGCAACCAACTGTACAAATCTGGTATGGGCAAAGATATACTCATTCAAAGTATTTTGAGTATGCTGATCACCCGTCAAAGAAAGGAACATGGTGATGACAAAGACACCCTCTTTTCTCCTTTGATTGAAGAAATGCCTTTGGCAGAGAGCAAAGAAGTTTTAACACTTGCCACAAAAAGATTTGACAAAAATGCAACAGTGCCTCAGGCTCTAGCGAGACACTTCTACCTGAAAGAGAAAGATTTCACGTCTGCATTGCAATGGGCACAGGATGCGAGACAAAAGGAATACAACTCTTATATCGCTGACACTTTGGGGCAGGTTTACAAAAGTAATTTGAAATTTATGTATGAAACAGAGCAGAAAAATGAACTCACTCCAGAAGAGTTAGATGAGTGTTTGCAGTTGGCTGTCAATGCCACTATGGCATTCAAAGATTCACAGGATCTTGCAAAGAAGGATGACCAGGATTTCCTTGATCAACCAATCAGGAAAAGGCAAAAGACTTACAATACATCAGGTTATGTTGGCGAGATTGATGTTGCAATGATCATCTTTGATTTTCTAGAGAAAATCTTCAGAACACATGATGGCTATCAATGGGAAACATTATTATGTTTCCTAAAAAAACAGTACTTCTCTTCACAGTTTTCGTGAAACCGATCAGAGGACTGCTGAATTCATTCCCAAGCTAATAAACCATGAAAAGTTTTTATTCTCTTTGAAACCAAGAATGAAAGAAATCTTTGAGTTTTTCGAAACCTACTTCACCTACCTAAAACCTAGGTCGATTGAAAGAGAAACGGCTGAGGACAGAAACAAGAGAAAAGTTTCAGAATACTTCAAAAAATATGTTAAATTATTCTGTCAGTCTGGGGAAGAGAAAGAAATGGAGAGAGCAAGTCATTATCAATGGGAAACATTATTATGTTTCCTAAAAAACAGTACTTCTCTTCACAGTTTTCGTGAAACCGAGCAGAGGACTGCTGAATTCATTCCCAAGCTAATAAACCATGAAAAGTTTTTATTCTCTTTGAAACCAAGAATGAAAGAAATCTTTGAGTTTTTCGAAAACTACTTCACCTACCTAAAACCTAGGTCGATTGAAAGAGAAACGGCTGAGGATAGAAACAAGAGAAAAGTTTCAGAATACTTCAAAAAATATGTTAAAATATTCTGTCAGTCTGGGGAAGAGAAAGAAATGGAGAGAGCAAGTCAACCAAATCTTAGCTTAGGACAGAAGTTGGAGGACTACAGATGCTATTTGGAGGAAAAGCGTGCCAATACATTTGCTGGGTTACTACAATGTCTAACTGAGAAAAATGGGTCTCAAATGGAACTCATTTTAAAGAAATGGCAGTTCATTTCTGAAAATTCTAAGAATTGCATTAACCAAGTGAATTTCATCTTGGCAAACATTGTTCTCTACTGTGTTAAGCCAAGGTCACCAATCCTAAAGAGGTTTAACGAGCTTCTGCACCTTCTGAATGTCGTCCTCCAAGAGAAGGGCACTTATTCAGAATTTACTGAGGCCTACTACCTTGCAATGTTATTGCTATGGCCAGGAAAGGAGAGCAACATGGTTGACACAACACTGTCGAAAAACATATGCACATATGTTACATCTACAAAGAAATCCTTCCATCGGCGCTTCTCCCATTTGTTCCCAGCAAAGAGTGCCATTGCACACTTCTACCTTGGAAAATCCAAAGAACTGAAAAGGGTAATCCATAAAGCAAAGCTAGATCAGGTGGTGGACAAAGAAAAACACCCCAATATCCACCAGCTATGGCAGAGCGGAGCAATATGGAGAGAACCAGAGGTGCACAACTTACTTCAAAGAGTTAAGGGAAAAACAGAAAATGGTGTTATTTATGTTCACTATGGTGGGAATCTTAGAATTCCTGTGCGGCCAGTTTACCTGGGAGGCCTTCGAAGTGGATGTAGCATGGAGGAGGTGTCCTTTTTCTTAGGCTTCACAATGGGGGGACCAGTAGCTTATGACATCAAATACACAATGGATTTGTAAGTTTTAACACTACCAACCTAAAGCCTCCACAACAAACATTGCTTTGTACAGTGGGCATATGAATACTGCAACTTAAAGAGGGGGGGTTGTGTTATTATGTTTTCATCATTGTACAGTAGTGGATGTTTTTGTTGGCTACACTCAACCCTGAAGATTTGTGTGTGCTTCTTCATGGAATTAATATAGAAATGTTTATTTTATTGATTGATAAAGACAGCTTTTGACTGGATTACATTGTGATAGGGTCCTAACAATATTTTTAATGAGGGAAAAGGGAATTAAAAAGATGGGAGAGATAGATTGTACATTAGATCTGAAAAGCAGTTGCATTATACATGTAAACCCTTAATATTGCATTATAATCTTTTTTAGCCTCAAAGACAAAATGTTAAAACTGGACACTGTAACATTTATTTTAACATTTTAAATGTTTCATACTGAGGAATACAATAGTATCTATGGGCAGATTACATGCCTATCTACAGATTTTTTTTTCTTTATATACAAATTAATTGTACTGTATAAAAGTGTATCAGCTTCTTTTTACAATATTGTTGTGTTATTGTAATTATTGTTTATAATTTTCCTATTTTTCTTGTGTCATGTTTCACAGCTTTATTATACTACATACTATATATATTATAATATTATATTAAACAACTAAGGATCAATGTCTTGTCTTGATTGTTTGTCAGCCCACACGTGTATAGGTTTGGTTATAATTGTGAGGGCAAAATGTTTGAAAATGTGAAAGTATAGTGAAACCTGTCGAAAACTTACCAAGATTACACCTACAAATGCAACACACTGTATACACTACACACAGTATAAACCTATGATCTATTATCTCATTAAAAGAGACATACACGACTCTACACCTCTGCTATTTCCCCATCCCTGTTCTCATCACATCTGTCCTCTTGATCCTGTTTTTCTGTGGCCTCTTTAAATTATGGCTTTTTCTGCAGAAATACATCTAGTGAACCTTTCTGACATTCTACATGGTCTCTCTCTCTCTCTGTTCTGCCTGTTTTCTGTGGAAGATGGACATTAAGTTAGACCTTATTGATTGCATCGTAATTTGTTGATAGTTTACTATAGGCTAAGTGTAGAGAATTAATGTATTTACTTATTATTCATCCAACAATAATTACTGATATTTTCCATATTACAGTTTTTTTTCTGAATTGCTAAAACATTCCTTGAAACCATCACTCATTTTCTCATCACTCATTGTCACCACTGTAGACTGTAAAAAAGATGGACGACGCACCCTCACTCTCTTCAGTTGGAGTAAGTGTCCCAATATTGGGCTGACATCTTGAGTCTCGAGTCTGCGCAGTAGTGAGCGCAAAGTGGAGCAGTGATATCAAGCGATATTACAATTTGGTGGACAGCTAAATCAACGTCATACTTAGTTCATGCAGTCTGTTTTAGCTAAGTTAGCATACTAGAATTTATGGTTAACATTCATTTAATATGTTAGTAATTAGTTAATGCAAAACACACATCTACTTTCTCATATAGAATCAATAGTCTATATTTGAATATATTGTTAGTCATTGTTTAATTTTTGTTATCCTCATTTTAAACAAATAATGACCAAGAAATCCAGTATCCTCAAGAGTAAGTAAAAATATCTAGAAATCAAATCTTGTATTATTTCACCATAAGATTTTAAAACATTGCCCGGTGTCTGAAAGACCAAATCTATTTCCCAGCAAACGTTTTGGCATCAAAAATGTCCAGAACTTTTATAAGTAATGTGATGTTTAATGTGCACTCTTTTCTTAATGTAATTAAAGTGGTCATATGATGCGATTTCAAGTTTTCCTTTCTCTTTGGAGTGTTACAAGCTGATTGTGCATAGATAAGAGCCCTGAAGTTGCAAAGACTAAAGTCTCAAAACCAAAGAGATATTCTTTATCAAAGTTAAGACTCTGCCACGCCCCCCTAAAACGGCTCGTTCTAACACGCCCCCACATATCTACATCACTATGTGGAAATATTAGCATAATGCCACCCAAATGTTCACGCAAAGAAAGAAGGCGTGGCTTCAGTAACCGCAGTTAGTGTTGAAGCAGCATGTCAGGGAGACGCTGTGTGTTTCTAGACGAAAGCAAAAGCACTTTATTTGGGCTTCCGGAAGTAGATGCATTTAGGAATCTTTAAGATTACTTACAACAGAACAGCAATGCATTTTATGGACGACCGTTTTGTAACGGTGGTTGTCTTGTCCCAAAATATAACGAAAGTTAAACACCCAAAATGTATTTTCTGAAGTGGGTATCGAACCCGGGTCACCTGCGTGATGACGTAGTGTCCTAACCGCCAGACCACGTCATGTTGATAATGAGTACAGCGCTCAGACTTTACTCGTCTCTCAGACCGAAAGCCTCAGGGGAAAAAAATAAATAAATAAAAAAAAGTTGTTGTTGTTCGGGCGCCAGACAAGTATATACACTTGCCACAATTTTATATTACATTTCATTCATCCCGGATAGCAAAACAGACAAACAAAACCATCCGCTACATACAAAATAAATAAAGAAAATAAAGACAGAACAAAGGCAACACTACAGGAAATAGTTGTATGCAACTTTGTTCGTTTTTAATGAGATAATGTTAATATAATATAAATAAGACTTTAGATCTCTAAACACCACAATTCCACTTCAAGGGAGAGGGAAAAAAACAAATTAATAATAAATGGAACAAAAATAAATCAAAACAGAAATAAAACAAAACAGCACTTTTTAAATATGCAGAAATGAGTGCAATGAGTGTATGCGTGACTGTGATTAGAGCGAAGCACTGACCAAGCTGGCAGCACGGGTGGCTAAGAGTGACTCGGGAACATCGGCGGCGTCAGCCAGTCTTGCGCCTTCCTTTTAGACAGCTCCAATCACTGATTTGTAGGAGTAGGGTGCGAAACTTCAGTTCAATCCCAGAATTGACAAAGAGGCATCCGCCAGCCAAGAGAAATGCCCGTTAACAACAGGCTAAACAGGTAGCACCACCTCTTCTCCACCATCCCCGGAAATGCACAAAAATCCACCCCCAAGGACTGCCTCCACAGGGAACTTTACACAGATTCTGGTCCGTTCCAAAACACTCCTAAACCTCGCCCTATATACACAATACTCCTCCTCTTAATTAGTCCTCGCCTCCAATCATATTTTAGTTGGAGGGCGGTGACAGAGAAAATCAAAGTAAACAAAGGAGCAGTACGGAAAATATCTGTAATGCCACAGTTTCATGAACCTAGGAGAGGAGGTCATTCTGACTTTGCTAT
>NW_015507001.1:131527-133324 GCF_001515645.1 Sinocyclocheilus grahami
ATCAGATACGAATGGTGGGACATTTGAAATTGTAACTTTTGTGGATGGTGCGTAAAGCGAAGAAAGTTGTACCAAAGCCTCATTAATAACGAGACCACTCACTAGTAAATGATTGACTAAATTCTGTTCTTTCAAAAATACCACAACAGCTTTATTCATACGCGACGCAGATAAAATATTTTCAGGACCAATCTGATCCCCAACCACAACAAGCACATCTTCCACTGTGGCATTGCCTTCAGGAGCACACCTGAAACCATTACGAAGAGATAATGATGGCGTCTCGGTGAAAGACGCCATCCTACCACACAACCCAAAAACAATACTCTTTCAAATGTACGCTTTCCAAACCATACAATTTTGAGAAAGAGAAAGAGGAAAAAAAGGAAAATAGATTTAGAAACTCTCACCACACAACAGCTCTCACCAACACCACTCTCACCCGACTCCCAGCATGCAACAGAGAGAGATAGAGAGAGAGACTTTTTTGACTTCTAAGGTCTCTTTATTACAAAAAGTTAAAACATTTTGATTAACATCAAAAGAGAAAAAAATAATAAATTTTTGGCGCAAATTTATAAAACAAACATTACTCAAATATAAATTTGCAAAACTTCATCAGAGTCAACTTCACAAATGCATTGATTAACTTCCCATTTATATTTGAACATCTGCAGATCATTTATCAACTTATAATAACTATACTCTATACTAATACAGGATTTTATTAATCCCTTCAGTATTGAAATAGCATCAGTTGATCCTTTATCATTCAATTTACTTTTTCTTGACAACCATATGGCCATCTTTGCTTGCCCAAATAAGAAGTTTAATAAAACATGACTCCTCATTTTACTTCTGCTGTACTTTGGCCCAAAAATAAACCTTGCAGGTGCAAATAATTCCCCCAGGTTTTGACACCACTCTTCCATTTTATAAAATAATGGCTGCAATCTCCCCCAATTAAAAAATAAATGGAAGACAGTCTCTTGTGCTCCATAAAAAGGACAGCCCTCCTCAACCAGTGGATCGAGGTGTGCTCTGTGTCTGTTTGTGGCTATTATACCATGCACAATCCTCCATTGTAGGTCTCCAGTTCTTTTCTCAATGGGAGGTTTGTACAAGGTCCTCCAGCAACCTTTAGGGGAAACACTTGACCCAAAAATCTCTTGCCATTTAGACTCTCTCACATTCTGAAGCTGAAGAAGATGTGACACCTTTACACACAGTACATAAATAGCTTTCTTTCCAGCATTTCTAAAAAGTCCCAACTGGGGTGTCTTAAAAGAAAGCAAACCATTCTCCATTTCTTGCCATGTTCTAATATCAGCTGTAAGATTCAGGTCTGGGAAGACAGAAGTCTCCTCCTCCCCAATCGGTGTCTCTAATGACAGTCTGTAATCAGGTGGTAAAAATTCAAAGATTTGAGTCAACAGTCTATCTGCCACTCGAACTGATCTCATGCCCAGTTTTAAAGCCAAGTTTTCAGCAGAAATCCATCCTTCCTCAGAAACAAAATGTCCAATTTTGGTAAGATTTGCAGTCCACAACATTTTTCTGAGGGATCCTGATTTAAAAGAGTCTAAATCCAGTGCTGTATTAAAAACCAGTGGTTCTTCTCTCAGCCATAGCCCCTTCACACCATTTGGCTCCCGAGAGAAACTGAAAAATGTCCATGTTTTTAACATTGATCTGTAAAAGGTGTCAGTCCTGTCAGGTCTAGTTTTTCAGTGTCCATTATAAACAAGTGGTGGTCTAATCCCATCTTGCCTGCTCTCTTCAAAAGGGTACAGGCTA
>NW_015507001.1:134198-135228 GCF_001515645.1 Sinocyclocheilus grahami
TCTAAAGACAGAAAACCTATATTGGTATTACTATAAGAGGCAAAGACAAAAATGTCCCGTACCAAATGTAAGTTATCTAGCATAGATCTATTTTTTATACAATATGACTGATCTTTATGTATTACTGTATGCAGTACACCATTTACCCTATTGGCCAAACATTTTGAAAAAAATTTACAATCAGAGCCTAAAATTGCTACAGGTCTCCAGTTCTTTAAGAATGTCAGGTCACCTTTATTGGGGAGTAGCGTTAAAACTGCCCGCTGACAACTCAAAGGAAGAACTCTTTCTTTGATACATTTTTGAATTACCTCAAAAAAATCATGACCAATAATATTCCAAAAACTCTTATAAAATTCAGCAGGTAATCCGTCCAATCCTGGCGTACGTCCTGAGGAGAGTCCCATAACAGCAGCAGTAATCTCTTCAAAAGTGAGTTCAGTGTCCAAAGATTGTTTGTGTTCCAATGTTAAAACAGGAAGATCTTGTAACAGTTGATTTCTGCACTGTTCATCTGAATTGTCAGCAGCATATAAATTAGAATAAAAATCCACAGCAAGTTTGCGCATCACTATTGGGTCTGAAGTGTTACATCCATTGTTGTCCTTTAAAACATACATCTGCTTTTCTTGACCTGCTTTTCGCTCCCAAGTTAAAAAAAGAAGAAGGTCCATCCATATCTCTTATTGTTAAAAAACAACTTCTTACAAGTGCTCCTTTAACTTTTTCATTTAAAAAGGAGCTTAGCTGATTCTTTTTTTCAGCCCACAGATCTTGTAGATTACTAGTATCATCATCATTCATTTTCTTTTCAATGTCCATGATCTCCTTTTCCAACCACTCTAATGTCTTTTTCAGAACTAAAGAGGAATGAGATGTATATTGTTGACAAAACCCTCTTATGTGCGCTTTCCCACCATTGAATGACACTTTCATAAATACACTTTTCACTTTTCCAGGCTTCCCAAAAAAAATTTAAATTCTCAATGTTTATCATCCAAAAGTTTAACATTAAAATGCCAGTAATAAC
>NW_015507002.1:0-716 GCF_001515645.1 Sinocyclocheilus grahami
AATTTATTCTTGTGATGCAAAGCTGAATTTTCAGCAGCTATTACTCCAGTCTGGATGTCACAATGTCACATGATCCTTCAGAAATAATTTAATATGCTGACTTGCTGCTCAATATAATATGCCTAGTTGCTTATTATTCTAAATGTTAAAAATAGCTGTGCTGCTTTATATTTTTGCGAAAACCATGCTACATTTCTTTTCCAGGATACTTTGATGAATAGAAAGGTCATAAGAACAGCAGTTATGTGAAATAGAAATTTGTAGAATATGTAAAAGTATTTACTGTCACTTAGATCAGTTTATTGCTGAATGAATATTTATAAAAAAAAAAAAAGATAAAAAAGAAAAACAAAGAAATCTGTTGACCCCAAACTTTTGAAAAGTAGGATTTACTGTTAAATATTTAAAACATAATACCAGTCCTACTTTTTATAGTGCAAAAGAGTAGCTAGTATAGCTAGTAGCTAGTATACTATACTTTAACAAGCTACAGTTCCAAGACTAGCTTCCTCAATACTACTTCTAAGAAAGATATTATGATATTATCATAATTATGATATAAAATGAACATTATACAAACAAACAAATAATATGGAATCATCAGGGTTTGTGCAAACTTGTGGAGTCCTTTAATGCAAAATTGTAATTGTGCGCAAGTAGTGCTGAGGTCCAACTAAAGATATATTTAAGTATACTTGATTGTGCTAAAGTGGACA
>NW_015507002.1:3924-23240 GCF_001515645.1 Sinocyclocheilus grahami
ACTAATTGAAAAAACAATGACGTACATTGTTTGTCAGTAAAAAAAATCTGTACGATTTGTTATCAACACTGTCACTCAAATGACTCAAAGCAGCATTGGGTGCAGATTCATTCTTTTAATCCAGCTAAGCAGGCATAAGCTCTTACTGATGAAATTCATGATTGACATCCACAAGTCCTGAATATCGGCCTTTTTCTGTTCATTAAGATGACATTACAGAGCCTGATGAGGATATATTTCTCTGCAGGCTTGCTGTGGTTGTGTGTGTGTGTGTGTTTGTTTTTTAAGGTCAAGCACAGCAGCGAAGTTTGCACACGTAAGCGTATAGGTGTGAGCCGATTGCGTTGTGGTGCTGTGGATGGTGTCCGCTGGGACACACTCAGCCAGATTGTGGTGCCGATGGGAAGTGCAGAGCGCATCCTTCACAAGCTGCTCCTAAGCTTTCACTGCCGCCAAATACAGCACAACACTACCCATAGCTACTGGGGATGTTTGTTTTTGCTGAACACTGTTTATTTTTTCTCTTCTAGATATATATTTATATATGTTTATCACAAAGACACCATGCCTTGCAGTGATGTAATTTACAAGACTCTTCCCAACAGTGTATTTCATCAAAAATACATTTGCTTGAATTGCCACCGCACTTGCGAGTGGCTCTCACTGGTGAAACTGGGAGGAGCTTCTCATAACAGAAGATTAGGGGCCTTTTGTAAGGAGTGAGGCGTTTCGATACTCAAAAAGATCGAAAGGAAAATAGTGCGCTCTTTGTAATGTAGGGTCTCGGAATGAAAGATATTGCTCTTCAATACTTTTCAATTCTCCTATATAATTTGACATTTTTTAGAGAACTTGCTGCTATTATGCTAGGGTGTTGAGAGTGCTGGATGTTTGCTAGGATGTTCTGGTTGCAAAAACAAAACATTCCACCCAGAAGACATTATGTTCCCTATTTGACTTTGGTTTCTATGGAAGCCCGCTTCCGCCACTGAATTAAAAATAAAAACGTTTTTTTTTCTCAGAACTGCCTGAAAAAAACTCGTAATTGCGAGACATAAAGTTGCAGTTCTGAGAAATAAAGTCAGAACTGCGAGATATAAACTCACAATTCTGACTTTTTTTCTCAACACGCAAATGCAAGTTATAAAGTCAGAATTGTGAGATATAAACTTGCAATTCTGAGAAAAAAGTCAGAATTGTGAGATAAAAAGTTGCAATAACCTTTTTTTTTATTATTCAGTGGCAGAAAAGTGTTTCCATAGGTTTCCCCTTAAATATGTGCCTGTTGGATTCCTTCACACTTTTAATTGTCTGTCAGGCAAAACATTTACATTTGGTGCATTTGGCAGATGTTTTATCCAAAGTGACCTACATTGCATTCAAAGTACGCATTTTAATATTTCATGCATTCCTGCACTCTTCCAAAAATGTACAAAATCTGTTACTGGGGCGATAGCTTTCAAAAGGTACTAATATGCACTTTTTAGGTTCTAATATGTACCTTTAAAGTACCAACAGGCACCCTGTATGAGTAAATAAAGTACTGCCTCACTGACAACTTTTGTACTTTTTTTTTTTTTGAGAGTATGGGAATCAAACCCATGACCTTGCTGTTGTTATTGCTAACAAATGGGCCGATGGGAGTGGACATTTCTGCAGGTGATTTACTGACAATGCACAAATTAAAGAATACAGACACAACATCTCATTTACATAACGATCAAAGCAATCTAGCAGTGCAAATTATGGTCTGCTTTAAAACATGCTATTTTTGGAGGTTAAATAATAATAACGCAAACATTAGTAAATCACGTTGCGTGATTCATTTTAATACTCTCCTCCCATGAATTTTGCGTCTGAAAGGGAAACTCCTACGAATGCATATTCAATAAGGACAGGAGCAAAAATAACTGTGTCCATGCCTTTTCAGCGCTAATTCTTCATTGCGCGTCTTTAGTGAATCCTGACAGTACTATTTTAATGCCAAAAGACAGTTTGCGCTGGCGCAATCAATCAATCGTGTTATTCATTGTCTGATCTGGGGTCTCTGTTTTCCAAATGAGCTCCAAATGTATGTACAGTAAAAATCTCATCTTGTAAAATAGAAAGTATATTACTTCGAGAAAGATGAGTCAATATTACTGACAACATTTTGTTGTCTTCATAATCTTTGGTAAAATAGCGTATGAGAAATTATGGAAAGTAAAGAAGTCTTGCATAATGAAATGAATTTATTCAAATGGTGAGTTGACTTTCTCTGAAATCATACCAAAAGCAGTTAACGAGTTTGTTTGCCCATATAATCTTTAGGAAATTACTTTTAATTTATTTGGCTTGCTGTCCACTGATGAGGGGCTCGATGAAGCAGGTTCAACTCGAGCTCTGACATACCCCACAGAGACTTAATGTAAGATATGTTTACAAAGGGCAAGGTACCTAAGATGAAGGTGGAGATTGGGGAGGTGGAGGGATGCTGGAACAGCTGAGACTGGAGAGGGGTAAGCAGCTGCTTATATACTCTGGCTTTTGATTGAAAGATTATATGGGGCTCGCTCCTCCCTAACTTACGTTTAGGAACTTCATAAAGTAGGCCCACCTTCAGTCTTCTTCTGAGTTGCACTCGGTTTAAACTTTCACCAACATGTCTTTAAAATGGCCTTATACTTTTTTCTGAATTATTTGTACTTATAAAATTAATACATTTGTAAAATGCAGACCAGAATCTGTATGGTGAGATAACATGTTCAAGCCATTTGTTAGCTCCATGGTTCATTTAAGCTTTTCTTTTGAAGCGGATACTCCGTGGACAGAGTTAAAACAGTTAAGGGGATTTCACTTACATTAATATTTATTTTTTAATTCCTCTTCATCAGGGTAAAGAATTTGTATGCAGAACCCAGCGGTTCATTTACACCTCCCAGCATTTGTAGAGCTGACTTTTGTATATATTTTATTAAGTTGTATGAAAGCAGGGATGTTCCGTGCGTTAAAAAGTGATCTCTCATTTAAAAGTAAACTAAAGTAAATCTCATGGAAAATTTGAGGGTTCAAACCTCATTCATTCATTCATTCATTCATTCATACATACATGAATGAATGAATGATACATACATGAATGATTTGTTTTTCATTGTCTGATCTGAGATCTTTGTTTTCATCTTTAAAGAACCAAGAGAGCTCCAAATGTTTGTACAGAAAATAACTGATCTTGCAAATTACAAAATATATTATTTTGAGAAAGATGAGTCAGTATTACTCAAAACATTATGTTGTCTTTGTAATCTTTGGTAAATTAACATATGAGGAATTATGGAAAGTAAATAAGTCTTGCAGAATGAAATCAGTTTATCTACATAGTGAGTTCTTGACTTTCAAGCATAAAGTAGGCCTACCTTCAGTCTTCTTCTGAGTTGCACTCAGTTTAAACTTTCACCAACTGTTTGCATGTCTTTAAAACAGCCTTTTTTGCTAAAATACGTTTTTTTTCTGAATTATTTGTACTTATAAAATTAATCCATTTTTAAAATGCAGGCCAGAATCTGTATGGTGAGATAACATGTTCAAACCATTTGTTAGCTCCATGCCTCATTTAAGCTTTTCTTTTGAAGCGGACACTCTGTGGACAGAGTTAAAACAGTTAAGGGGATTTCACCTACATTAATATTTATTTTTTAATTCCTCTTCATCAGGGTAAAGAGTTTGTATGCAGAACCCAGTGGTTCATTTGCACCTCCCAGCATTTGTAGAACCTTTTTTTTGTCTAAGCTGCCTGTGTATGAAAGCAGGGATGTTCCTCTGGGTCTATAGGGCATTCAGTTTATCGAAGGAAACACCCCAAAAATTCTCTGTTTGAAGGTATGAAAAACAGGAAGAGGTTTGTAGTTCATGTTTTATTGAGATTTAATTGTGTTGTGTTTTACAGAAGAATAAGTTTACCTCATAACAGTGGAAATGCTTCTGGCTCTATAAATATAAAAGGGATGCTGTGTTTTATCTGTTAGTGAATTTAAGACAAAGAATTAAAATGTGTGTTAGAGAACAGTTGCCATAACTATAGCTATTTCATAGCCTGTAGAAATATGTACAAAGAAGCAACATAAGCTTGGTTTCTAAAGCAGCATCCTAACCAACATGGAACCTCAAAATACACTGATTTGAATTGAAATGCTCTACATAGGCAGCAACTCTATGCAACTGTTGTGGTCCTTACAAAAAACGCAGTTTGTCACTCATAACTGACTGATTTGTTATGTTAGTGCATGTTACTAAAGTAATTGTGTGCAGCACGAATTTATATAAAATACATAGACTGAAAAACAAAATTGGTGTAGAAATATTTTTCACTCAGAATTTGCTAATAAATTTCATAAACATTTATGAAGAAGCAACTAATAACAGGTTGAAGTAAACATGACATTTTGAAGTCGAAAAACTTAAACAGTTTAGTAAAATGTAAGTAAAACGTGAAATTGTTCTTTTAAAATGTAGTCTAATAATCTTTGTTTTACTCGAAAAATAATTTTTACATTGTAGCACACATGATAACAATTGTATTCAAATGTTATTTTATTACAATGATATATACAGTGTGCATCTTTGTATTGTGTTATTAAACTATACAGTACGTTGAAATATTTAAATGTAAATATAATGCAAAGTGATCCATCTTATTGATACTTATTGAAGACTGAATTTTAACAGTTTTTACATTTTAATATTTAAATTTAATTGTAATTTTTTTAAATACAATTAATACATTTTATTGGTACTTGGTGTATTTATTTAATTGAAATATATTTTTTTAAATCATACATACACAGCTCACACTATAGTGACCTCAAACAATAAGCATCAATTTGTCTCTCTGCTGGTTTAATTTGCCTACAAAAGTGTCTCTTCAGGTCTTTCTTAGGATTTGCTTGGTGGTGAGTGACATGGTTGTGTAAATGTTAAAAGGGTTTGAATTTTAAAGGTGTATCAGTGGCATGCAGAACTAACACTGTGATTTATTAGGGCTTGAGATGGTGACAAAGCAAATGGTTCACAGATGGACTGTAAATTAAGAGCTAAGTGGATCATATTAGCTGAAATAGACTGAGAACAGTGCTTTGGAGTTGAGTTTCTCATTTAAAAGGCACTGTTCTTTTGCTGCAGTCTCAGGTGTTGCTTCTCTGACAGCTGCGGATGTTGGAAATGAAGTAAGTTTTTATTACCGTTCTGCTTCACTATGTCTTTAGGAGTGCTGTCTTTATATCCCTCTGCAATCACAGCTGTGAATCGAACACTGTCTACCGTACTTTCACTTAATACTCCATAAAGGGTTCATAAAAGTCAGCATTCAGCTGGTTTGTGTAAGGATCGACCGAAGTCCTCTGCACACCTTCTATGGCTTCATACATATAAAAGAACGAGAACTATGGTTGAAAACATGCCACTGTCTAGTTGTTGTTGTTGTTTTTTCCTTTTTTAAAAGTGAGAGTAATTCATTATTTATTGTTAAGGCTTTATTTCATCGGACAGTGTGATCTTTTTTTTTAGTTTGTGTTTTATATTTGCGGTAGCATAAACCGTGTTTGAATATATTCAGTATAGATTTTGTCTGGGCAGGCATTCAAGTCAAGTCACTCAAACTGAGGGTAACTGGAGATAGTCGCTGTCTTGATACAGTATCCATACTCCATCGATACATATCAATCTTTAAAGCCATGCAGTGGCAGGTCACGAGAGGCCACGGGTCTAATTTGTTTTGCAGCATCTTCACCAACTACTATAAAAGGACACGGAGGGGAGAAAAATGAACTCCGTCAGGAAGCTGTATAAAATTTCTCTGACACACTCAACCTTCACGCTTGTAAGTGTATTGCTATTTCCTGTTGATATTTGATTCCCCCAGAATCTATCTGGGATGCCTTCTCTCAGTCAAATCTGAGCAGATCTTTTCCAGATACATCATTAATCAACTTCACTCCTGTACGTGGAATCTGAATACCACTGAACTTGATGGATGCGTGACATTCAGAAGAGCCGTGCACGTCTGCTGTGAAATACAGCAGTTAGCAACATTTCTTTGTGATTGCAATGCAGGTCTTGTGCATCTGAGTGAAGCTTTATTTACAAGATGATCTATAGATAATTTTCATGACAAGAGCCTGAACAAAAAGAAAGGGATAGTAAATAATGTTACTGTAATAGTTACTTTGTTCATTTTTGGCTAAAATGGTAAATGGTGTCAGTAATATATAGAGATGGCTGTTCGGTAACATTCCCATTCATCTCAAGTTGTAAGACCTCCACCCCCAAAACAACTAAAAAAACAAAACTGAACAATCAAAGTAATAAAAGACAACATAAACTTTCAAAATAAGAGATCAACATACAGGAGGAATTTATTTAAAAAACTGCAACCGTTTAACCTTTGCAAACCATTTTTCACATTAAACCATTGATATGGTTTAAAGCGAATGTTTAATGTTTTTATTTATTTTCATTTATTTATTTGGTTAAATATAGTATTTATAGTAAATATAGTATTTATTTATTTGATATAGTAAGAACAGTAATAATGTTCTTTTTTCTATTTAAATTTGAACTATTTTTTCGGACTTGTTTTCAACAATTGCAGCAAAGGGAGAACACCACGAGTATGAACGCTCTTTAAAAAATGCTAGGGGATGTAATTTCCCCCATCTGATGTCAAGGTCTGAATCTGATTGCGGTGTGATACTGCAGCTTTTACTGTACCATCTAAACCAGTGCAAATTTTAAGGAAATGTACTAAATGCATCTCGAAGTGAAAGAGAGCCCATGGAAATATATGGCATCACTGAAATGTAATAATGTAGCTGCTGAAACAGCACCACTTGGGTCCTCTTTGTGTTTTTAAACGTATTATCGGAGTCATTATTATTTACTCTGTAATTATTATTGTGATTTAAAATAACTTTTTCTATTTAAATTTTTTTTTTCAAATGTAATTACTTCTAGTGATGGCAAAGTGTCAGAATTCACAGCAACCATTACTTAGTGTCACATGATCCTTCAGAAATCATCCTAATATACTTATTTGGTGCTCTTTTCTTATTAGTGAAATTAAGTGAAAGTGAAAGTGACATGTGGCCAAATATGGTGACCCATACTCAGAATTAGTGCTCTGCATTTATCCCATCCAAAGTGCACACACACAGCAGTGAACACACACCCGGAGCAGTGGGCAGCCATTTTTGCTGCGGCGCCCGGGGAGCAGTTGGGGGTTCGGTGCCTTGCTCAAGGGCACCTCAGTCATGGTATTGAAGGTGGGAGAGAGCGCTGTACATTCACTCCCCCCACCTACAATCCCTGCCGGTACGAGACTCGAACCCACAACCTTTGAGTTATGAGTCCGACTCTCTAACCATTAGGCCACAACTTCCCTATTACTATCAATGTTAATAAAATTCAAAAGAACAGTATTTATTTGAAATATAAATATTTTGCAAGAATGTAACATTTTTGCTGTCACTGACCATGCAAAATGAAAGCATTAATTTCTTTAAAGAAAGAAAACTACGGTACATTATGTTTTAAATAATATTAATAAATTGTGCATGATTTAATTGTAGCAAAAAGTGACGATTTTTATTTTAATGTTGACTTCAACAATTGTTAGAAACTATTGCACAATTAAAAAAAATAATAAAAAAATCACAGTCAGAGACATGGCCTGTAACACATGATATTACACAGCAGTCACAATCAAATCAATAATGGATGAAATTTATTTCTCGCCCCACATTTCTTCTCGTTATATATGTCATTTTTCACTATAATATACTTCATATTATGAATGTGAAATAGGTTGCAAAGTTTGAAGGGGCATTTTCTTCTCATTGTTTTGGCCTGCTATCTTAAAAGTATTTGTTGAATCTAGTTTGTATCATTTTCCAATCCCATCTTCTTATAATTTCAAGTATCAAGCAGCAAAAGCCTTCATTCACTCATTCATGTGCTCCACTAGAGAGTTCAGCTAGGTTTACAATGATCTGCGCTATATATTATAATTTCACGGTTCTGGGCAATTGCAGTGTCCAGTTTTTAATGTATTTCAGTGCCTTATTTCTAAGTGAAGACAGATTGATCGTGCGGATGTTTTGCTGATGGAGAGCTTCAGAAGATGAAAGATGAAAGGAACCTCTGAGTACCACGGCAATGGCCCCTTGAACAATTTTTTCGGACTTGTTTTCAACAATTGCAGCAAAGGGAGAACACCACGAGTATGAACGCTCTTTAAAAAATGCTAGGGGATGTAATTTCCCCCATCTGATGTCAAGGTTTGAATCTGATTGCGGTGTGATACTGCAGCTTTTACTGTACCATCTAAACCAGTGCAAATTTTAAGGAAATGTACTAAATGCATCTCGAAGTGAAAGAGAGCACATGGAAATATATGGCATCACTGAAATGTAATAATGTAGCTGCTGAAACAGCACCACTTGGGTCCTCTTTGTGTTTTTAAACGTATTATCGGAGTCATTATTATTTACTCTTTACAGTTTAGCACCTGTGACTGCCCTGACAACAAATGAAAGATTATACTGCACGCTGTAAGGTTTTAGGAAGCTCAGCCGCCTTTTATTTCCTCTCTCAGTTTACTGAAGTAATGTATCTCCTTTACAAGATTTCTCCAGCATGTTCATTAAAGACAGGCTTTTGATTTATGTGACAGGCATCTGGATATTAAGTCCCTGTGGCATGACAATCTCTTGTTTATCTGGATTAGGATGACTTCAAATGATGAAAAAGAGTAATAGACTTTATAATGGTTGCCTTGAAGGGTTTAGAGGGGGACAATGGCACTAGCATTAGCAAACCAATATTGACAACATCACATTAGAGGTGGCTGGTGTGACATTTTAAGCAGTGACAGTGGTGTGACATGCTGGATACTGCTGCATTTGTTAACTCTCATATGTATATGGGATGCATTTGGGTGAGTTAATGAACCTGTTGCAAATATTTAGGCCTAAATTTAGGATTTATTGCATATAACATTTCCAAATTTTGATTACACATTTTTTTTCACATAAATTAATAAACTTTAACATGATAAATATTTGTGAGTTATACATAAATTAAACTTTAAGCAAAATTTCTGTGTAAATAATCAAATGAAAAAAAAAATCATGGCATAAGTTATTAATTAGTTATTACATTTATTTAAATAGTCATATTTTTAAAATGCATTTATTCAGATAAAAAAAAAATTGTTTTTGAAAACAAATAGATTAAACGCTAATCCAAATTAATTAAAATTTTATATGCAATAGAAATACATAAATCTTAAATTTATGCTTGTATATTTTTTGACTGTAGCAAAGCTTCAGTCACTGTTTGATGTTAATTGACTATTTTGCTGCTTAGCTATGATTGGATTTTAAAAAATCTTGATTTTACTTCTTCAGAAATATTATTAGTGCATTTACAGTACTAATCTATTTTCTAGCTATTTTTTTATATTTATTATTTAAAATATTTTCTAAGATTTGTCTATTTTAATAATATCTGTAAGTGTTTTTATCATATTTAATTGTGTAGTGTTTTTATATTTACTTAAAATAGTTCATTTATCACCATAATGCACTTTTTTCAGTTTAAATTTAATTATCTTTAATGAAATGATCACATGATGAAATGTTCATACTAACAGATACAGTAGCTTTCTCCAGCCATTATTTGAACATAAATCTAATAAAGAATCAAAGCAAACAGGATGATTTAAAGCACAAAGAGAGTTACAGCGTCCAGCTGTACGATCAATCTGGGTAGATATAGTCAGCGCATGAGTTCAACCAGACAGGCCAATAACGTTCCTGTCCAATTGCACTGACTCATGAGTTTTGATTTAAGACAATGACAGCGATAAGGAAGTTTGAAAAGAAAAGTCTGTGCCTGAGATATGATTCAAACCTAAATGGAGCCATAACACAAAACAATGAAGAAAGAAGGAATTATGACCTCTCTGTTTCTTACAAATATGAGATTAGAGATGTCTGCCAATTCAATTTTTTTCTTTTCGAAACAAAAGAGGAATAACAAAACTGCCATGACTTCACAGTAGTCCTTTTTTTGTGCCGTTTGGCTGGTAGACTTATTTGCTGTAAATGTCACTTGGGACAAGGCGTGACAAAATAATGACAGGCTTTTTTCAAAGAGACCAATTTCGCAGAATTGAATGAGCAGGATGTGTTGAGCGTACAATATCTGCACTTGCCACTAGATTGGGCTGTCTGTCGATATCCATCTGACATGTCTCTGGAAATGTGGTCAGATAAATGGACAGGGTCCAAGAAGAGAAAAAAAGAAATGTGCGAGCCAAACTATAAAGAATAGGAGCGATGTACAGAAGGTCGCCTTCCTTTCAGTCCAGCTCTGAACTGGCATATTAAATATTGAGTTTTTCTTTTGCTGCTCATAGAATGTAATTTGTACATGCTGGTTAATTATTCCCTTTAGTTAGGGGATCATTGGCCTGCCATATTCAAACAAATTCGGAGATCTCTTGACACTACAACAGTTTGATTTAGCTTGGGAAGTATTCTTTGTGGTTTTATGACATCTCTGTTTTCATTCTGAGGTGTTGATGTGACAGGCTTTGAGTGAATATGACAAAATCCGACAGATTTTAATTAGCGGTTACCTTGACAAGCTTTTTGCTCCACATGCACACTTGTCACAGTTCCAAAATCTGTCTTATTTGAGATAAAGGAATAGTTCATCCAAAAATGACTGTTCTATCATCATTTACTCACACTCATGCCTTTCAAAACCTGCATGACTTACTTTCTTCTGTGTAACACACAAAAAAGATCAATATAAGAAAAGTGAAAGTGCCACTTGTGAGCAATATTTCAAGTCAATTTCATGCGAGGAACAGACTGAAATCTGAAACACATTATTTACTGAAAATATACACAGAACTGTGAGAGAAGCAAAACATTGACAGAAGAAATGATGCCTGATACTTGAATGAATCTCTCTTTTGAGTTGGATCTATTCAATGAGTCATTTGATCTGGTTTGAATTGGTTTATTCATGAATCTGACTCGTCTGGTTTTCGTGTCACAAGAAAAATTATGAGTGAATAACAGCTTAAAATTTGCTCCATTCCTCTCACAAACCTATCATATGACTTTAAAAGACTTGTAATATAGTGTATGAGTAGTATGGGCCACTTTTATTACGCCTTTGTGTTCTTTTTGAAGCTTGAAAGCAGCAGTTCCCATTCATTGTAATTGCTTGGGGGAAAAATAGCCAGTATGTTCTTCAAAATTCTCCTTTTGTGCTCCACAGCAGAAAGAAATCATACAGGTTCTGAACGACATATGGAAAGGATAACAGAATGTTTCAATCTTGAGTGAACTGTGCCTTTAAGATCACAGTTCAAGCAAGTGAGCAAGTGAACTAGTACCCGAGAAGGCATTAAAAAGGGATGAAGCATCATTCTTTTCTTCAACTTTTTGAGTCATCAAAAGAGTCATCCCTAGAAGCCCCGACAGCCTCCGTGGAATCAATCTGACAGCAACAATACTGTGAATTTGCTTATTCAGGACAACAGGCCTGTTTTTTTGGGGGGGGGGTTTTCCCAGCAGTGCCTGGCTTGTAAACCAGAATGGAGAACGAAACACAAGTTACTATTTCATAAAGCTGATAGAGAACTCTAGAAACTGTTTTTCCTCAAGCACACATAGCACTGACACCAAATCCAAGGACGAAGTAAACAAACTCACCAGTGTGCCAATGATTTTACAGCTAAAAGCTAAAAGCATTCACACATGACTTTATTCAAAGAAACGAGGACCTGCTGCTAAACTAAATGCGTAACTGTCTATTATCAGTTTCTTTTGTTTTATTTTCTGTCTTTCAACACACTTTATCACGCTGGTTCCTTAAGCCCTTCCTTTCCCAGTCAGTGGATGTTGAATGCTGCAAACTCATAAAACATTCAACATCACTCAAGGTCTATGCCCGCACTTACACAATAGGATTGTTTAGAAAACAAAGGAACACCGTCTTGGGAAGTATAGCACAGGAAATACTTATTTTCTCAACCGGAGCGAATGTATAGAATACAGAGAAAGAGAGAAACAAACCAGAAGCCTGCATGCTTTTTTTCCACAGGAAGATTTCAGGAAAGCAAGCAAACCGAAGCAACCGTCTTCAGTGGAGTTTTGCTTATTAAAGCATATTCAGTTGTTCGAGGAACCTCTAAAAATAAAATATGCCTCTATTTTTTTTTTCCCAAGGTCTATGCTTGCTCAAGAATTTGACTATTCTGCTGGAAAATCATTCAAGTATAAAACCAAGACCTCAACCTATCCAGAAACACATGGTGAATACTAAAATGCCTTGTGAACTTCCTTGGTTTCTCCACAGTCTCAGTCTCAAGTTTGATAGACGTGGATGGTCTTGTTCAGGGAGGTTGACACAAATATCATAAATTCAGTATCAGCTCATGAAGACGTTTACGTCAGTAATGACAGATGTCTACTGTCTGTCATTACTGTAATCATATTGCAAAAACACGAGGAGGCACAGCAACTAAAGACATGGATTCACATGCAGTAACAATCGACTGTCACTACTTACATTATCTTACTTCCCTCTCACACACACATACACACGTATGTGTGTCTTTATCCACTGATTTGGGCAAGGAACTGTCACCAAAAGCTGTTCCTGCTTAAGCGTTGACATGTTGTGTTACATTTTTCTATGCGTTTTGATGTCACCGCTTGGAGTGTGAAAGATCCCAATGAAGTTCTTGCAGGCGACGTGTCTTGAGCACTTGACATTTTTATTCTGTCTCTCTCAGAAGTTACTGTCACAAATGAGCATATGTGTTTCAGAGAAAGGCACCTTTTTTGTCTTATCACGTCTTACCCACCGTTCACAGGAGGTAGGGTGATGCTGCCATCTTCAACTGCAGAAAAAAATCACCCAAATGTAGAGGAAAAGATCGGAAGAAATAGAGGCGTATTTTTCCGGATTCTGCCCTATAATTGAAAATCTGATTAATCCAGTGATTCTCAACCAGGCACGTGCACCCCAGGGGGTACTTACATAGGATCCAGAGGGTACTTGAAGAGATTTTGGTTTTTGTCTTTGCTAAACCTATAAAACAGAAATTATAACCTGCAGTAAAAAGAGAGAGAGAGAGAGAGGGCTGTGAAATAATTAATATAGTGATTTGTTATATTATTTTTGTGATGTGATTTTTGATGTTAATGTTGTAATGTATGCAGTTCCTACTGATATATATACTGATGCATATAATATATATACAGTATATATGCCCGTTTTAGTGCCCGTTTTAGTGATATAAAGTTTAAAAATATTAAAATGTTTGCTTTGAAAAAAATTACACTGTACACTGCTGAATTACATTTTATTTTTATATTTTCTGTTTTTACTTAAATTTTTGTTGTGTTTTTGTAATTTCAGTATTCTGTTTATTTAAATGTTTATTATTTTTATTTATAATTTTTTTTAGTTTTTTTAGTAGTTTAAATACAATTTTGAAATGTTAATGGAAACTAGCTGAAATAAAATACTTATTTTTTATTTCAGTTAACATATTTTTGTTTCAAGTATGTGCGTGTGTGTGTATGTATATATATATGTGTTCTGTCTTTCAACACACTTTATCACGCTGGTTCCTTAAGCCCTTCCTTTCCCAGTCAGTGGATGTGAATGCTGCAAACTCATAAAACATTCAACATCACTCAAGGTCTATGCCCGCACTTACACAATAGGATTGTTTAGAAAACAAAGGAACACTGTCTTGGGAAGTATAGCACAGGAAATACTTATTTTCTCAACCGGAGCGAATGTATAGAATACAGAGAAAGAGAGAAACAAACCAGAAGCCTGCATGCTTTTTTTCCACAGGAAGATTTCAGGAAAGCAAGCAAACCGAAGCAACCGTCTTCAATGGAGTTTTGCTTATTAAAGCATATTCAGTTGTTCGAGGAACCTCTGTGTGTTCGCGCATAACAATTAACAATAAAATTATATTTCTTGTTTAAAAGGGAATACTTTTAATACTATATGATTAGTATTATTAATGATTGTGCATAGTATATAAATATTTAGAGTACACTTTTAGTTTGGTGCAGATGGAGTTGTAACACACATTAAAATGGGAAAAAAAGAAGCTTGAGAAACACTGGATTAAACTGTTTGTTCTGTCTGTTGTACAGCAGCACTCGTTTCTAATGTTATTACTTGATTATAGGATATTTTAGAGCTGGGAAGTAGGACTAGGAACATCATGAGCCCCCTGATGTGGTAACCTCTTGCTGAACTACACTATCACCAACAGTGAACTTGATGAATTTAGAGGTATTGGTACTTCATTCTTCTCAGATGCAAATTTATTTACAATACTGAAGACTGACAGACAATTAAATCAGCATATGTTCTAAAACAACCCTCTGGTGTGTAATAGTAAAGAAATCTATTTTGTGATAGATGAGCATTCACTGAATGGATTGTTTGTCCCGTTGTTCAAATAAAGTAAATGGAGTCTATTAAAAAAAGAAAGAGAGAGAGTCAGAAACGAAGATGGCTCATAATCAAAAGTCTGTGTTTGACTCCATGAACCAATTTCAGTCAACCCAACACAGGAACTGATGTCATAGTGCCCTCAAAACTGCAGGCAGGCTAAACACTCTATGAAGGTCAATGGCCTGAAGATTAGATAAAGGAGAACAAATTTAATAAGGTCTGTAAATTGAGTTTCATAGTTCACTGGTTCAGAAGCCCATTTCATAAACAACAATTCAACCTGTTTTATTTATTAAATGCATTTATGAAATATGTTTCTTTTTTGCTAACTCTGCTTTTAAAAAATAGTGGGAAAAGATACTTAACACAACGTATTTAAGGAAGAATATGCACTGTGTGTTAAGTTCAAAGCATGAAAGAAAACTTTAAATAGCTGATTTTGGTGTTTATTTTTTTAGGCCCTGCAGCTATAGAATCTAATTAAACCTCATATATGGAATTTAAACCTTAGGGGGAGGTGGTGCTAAATTGGTTCTGAAAATATTATAAGATCACTCCAAAGGATAACAAGCTTTTAGGATGTAACCTGATGTATTATGACTCAGCAGGACTGATGTGTGAAAAGGGTCCAAAATTAACACCCGATAAGTGCCAAATATGAGTAAAAGTTTGCTTTAATGACATGGCAAGTAACTGCAAAAGAATACAAGGTTGTAGAATGGTAGGCTGACTCTCACTGGTGTAAGGACAAATAAAGCACAAGCAAATTGTCTATTAAAGAAACATCTTTTACAATAGTGAAACGCTTATACTGTAAATAAATAGATACATACATACTAAATAATGTTATTAAAACCTTGTATTATATTGCAGTAACAAAAGTTAAATAATTATTTTGTTTATTTAATATATATATATATATATAATATAGTGTGTAGGAGGCCAGTAAATGTTCTTAATTTACTCATGAATTCTAGATTCTGTTTGAGCATCCAAGTGATGTAAAATGCTAAATATTGGTGTCGATTCTTTTGTATGTTGACCATATAAGATAAGGGCAACATATATGTGGAATATTTGTCAAAGACGGAATGAAAGAAGAAGAAAAAAGAAAGAACTGTTCTTAAAACCTTGCATTATATTTCAGTTAAATAAATAAATAAATTGATTTATTGATTGAGTGTTTTATTATTATTACTACAAAATACAGTTAACTAATGGATATAAATTTGTTGCTGTAAAAAAGGCTGTAAATATTCTTCATTTACTCATAAACAATGAACTGTTCTTGAGCATTTCAATGATGTAAAATGCTAAAAATTGGTATTGATTCTTCTGCATAATTACTAGATAGGGAACCACGTAAAGAAAACATATGAGATGAGGACCCGCAAACAACAACTGAAGATAAAGATTATCTTCCATAGACTTGCTCCCAGTGTCTTCCCCCTTTTTACCATTCCATGTCCATATCTGTGAAAGTGAGAAATTGCTGTAGTAGAGAATGATGGGATATTGGAATATGGTCTCATCAGCGATCTCCAGACTTCAAAACTGCTCTAGAGCAGCCATGATCAAGGCAGAGCATGTTGAAGTGCCACAGATCCCTTAGAGGTCTTTTGTTATTGGATACTGGTAAATTGCATGCCTTCTGAGATGTAATGGTGTTGAAACGTCTTCATAATGACAGCAATAAGAGAACATAACTATCAATTTGTAATCTTTTATAGCCCTTCTGAGGGTATAAAAAATTGAAGTCAAATATTTATAAAACTAGAACATTTATAAATGATATATATATATATTAGCACTTTGTTTTTACTCTATGCAGATAATGCTAATGTCCATGCAGCAGTAAGCTGTGGCAGGCTGCATAAATATCTACTTTCTGTTGATTTATTTATTGCCTTCGCCCTTCTCGTATTCGCGTCTCTATTGCATTTTTGGGGGGGAATTTAATTTAACACTAATATGCCATTACACATGCTATGCTAATGTGCAGTTACACATTACCCATGCTAATTCGAGGATGGCACACAATGTGAGTAAAAGGGAAGTATGCAAATTCAAACCCATCATTTTCCTGCAGTCTGGTTAAGTGACTTTCACTACGATGTGCAATCCACTGACTAGCTATTATGATCGCACAGTCTCTCAGCCGCTGCGTCGTGGCGCTGAAATCTAATTTGATAAAACACAAGTTCAAACTGAGAGGCTGTGAGCGCAGTAGAAGATGATATGATGCAGCTAATTTCCTTAAAGGTGATCAGTGTGTAGTGTGTGTGTGCGTGTGTGTGTGTGTGTAGGTGTTTCTGTGGGTGTTATTTTCTTTTTATACCTGTTCTAGTAAGGAAATGTTACCAAAGCTGTTCATGTTTTCCTGTGGTTTCCATGTTTTTTTCTTTTCTTTTTAATTTAATCAAAAAGTTTTTTAAACACAATTTGTAATATAATATTTAAAATAAGATGACTGCCCCACCTTAATTTTTTTCTCTTGACCATAGACGGCACAGAATCTCATCTCAGTGCTTTTGATGAATGGCTATGCAGTTTTTAACTTTAATTTGTGAAATTTAGTCATACAAAACAATTTTGTGGTTAACTGATCTGATTTTGTGTGGAAAAGTGATCTATGACATATGTTGTTTTTTGTGTCTATTTGTTAATGAGGGATTTGTGGTTTCACGTTTTTAGATTTTTGGAGTAAAAATTATAGTTTTTATTTTGAAATAAAAAGATGGGCCCCTTTGAATTGGCACAGAAGGCCAGTTATTATTATTTACAAATGTAATTCTTATTGTAGTTAATGGGGTTATTATTCAGTATTTCCATTAATTAGATGCACATTTCAGCTTTTCATTCAAACCTACAGGTTAACTGAGTGAAATCGCTGAATTTGCATTCATATTGTTGCTATGACATATCTTCAATTACAATATGAGCAATTAAATATGTAAATATTCATAAGCCTGTATATAAGTCACAGAATTAATTTACCTTGCAGATGAATCTCTTTTACTGGGGTTTTGCTATGTCTGTCATCATTTAATAAATGATAGTATAATTTAGTAAATATACATTTATAGTATAATTTCCAATTCACTATATATTAATAAGAAAGCCATTTAATTTTTGCATAATTTTACATTTTGTGCATCTTTTGTGCATCTTAACCTATCTTACCCTGTGGAAAACAAGCCTCTTTGACCAAATAACATTTATTGTCCCATTTCACAATTAAAGATGCTCTGAGAAAATAGCATTTTTTTATGTATTTAATGTAGTCTGGGTCAATTTTCTATTTTGCTGTACCATATTGTTTTATTAGATGCATGGCCTTTGATGGCAATATCTAAAGTTATTGGAATCATTTTCTTCTTTCTTTGAAAAGTTGAAAAGCCATTCTAACTATTCTGCTATTCTAACTATGCATGATTACAAAATGGCATTTTATTATTTGCATTTAGCATAGTTTTTCCCTGTTCTCTGTGACCCTCTGTGAAGAATAATTTGAACATCTTGTATGTTGGCACAAAAGAAAATATATAAGAAGCAAACAGAGACAGAATTAAACTAATTTTTGATGTTCTTCAATTTAATTTGATGAGCATGTTTATTAAATAGAGCACTACATTTAAGCAATTATGTAATTTTGTTTATTGAATGCCCTAGTTACTGCCATGAAACATCTTAAGCAGAGGTTCAGGGAAAATTGGAAATGCAGCCAGTGAATACAAACAGACATGCTGACCGCTTCGTACCTCACAGCTAATTGCTTTGGGGAGCAGATAAATATTGCCAGTTCAGAGAAGCCTATCTTGAAAAGTATTGAAAAGTACATCAAGGCTGAAGTAACTTCTACCTTGATACAAACATCGACTGAACAGATGCAAAACACCTTAAGGAACAGGCTGCTGGCAAAGCATCTAGGAATGCTGTTATTGATCAATGGCTACAGCTTCAGCGGCCTGTACAATTCATTATAAAGGTGGTGTCTCTAAATCCTTAATCATACTCAACCTTAAAAGGCCCAGATGTGTAGAAGTACCGTTTACACCCAAGTACCGTTTTAATTTCAGTCAATGGACATGAGATCAATAAACAAACAATTCATATGCCCTTATTGCTAATTAGCTATTTTGCCTTGAAGTCTCTCATCTTACACAAATTGATCTTGATACTCATGCACTGAGCAGATAGGCAGAATATCTGGCTCATAAAACAATGTGAGTATCAGTTCATATTTTATGAATAGTTTATTTTTTTTATGTAATCCATTTGCAGTCCAGGCGGTGGTTTAGTGCAGTGTTCATGTTTGCTACTTAAACTAACCTGAGGGAACTGTCAACATTGCTACTAAACCATTCAAATCAAGCAAACCTTAACAAGCCCTGCTGTTGGTCAGAAATCTAATTGTGATGTGCAATACAGTGAAATGATTACAGTTAATGCTATATTGCTTGCACTTAGGTCTCTTTAATCTGGGAAGTATCTAAAATTCATGATCCAGATATGTGGAATAAGATAATGTTTGGGTGGAAAAGCGCTAAGCTCTTTTTGATTTAAATGTCATGTGTAATCATACAAAACACATAGCATTGGGGAGATGTAACCTGTAACCTTCTTAATCTGACAACGCCCTAAATATCTCTAACTACCATCCATTGGCAATAATAGACAGACAGCACATTTGTAAATTTAAATGCATTTAGTGTACTTGCACTATATATTTTTCCCTACTTATTTGTGTTATTTGTTTCTTATATATATATATA
>NW_015507002.1:23765-30527 GCF_001515645.1 Sinocyclocheilus grahami
CAAAATTATATTTTTTTCTTTTGTTCCTCTTCAATGTGTGTGGGCAGGCAAAACATTTAATGAAGAAAGAGATCATAGCTAGATTGCTAGATAGATATGATTAATTATTAATTACGTTTGTTCAATGATTGTGCATTTGATGGGATAATATCCTTAAAATATACTATACAGGGGAGACCGGGGCTAGTTGTCACAGGGAGACTTAAGTATTTCTTAAGAGGTATTAATTGAAATATTTGAATAATAATAATAATTATTATTATAATCATAATTGTATTATTAATTGTCCAAAACCAATTATTTTTCCATGTAACATTTTTATAATTTTCCCACTGAATTTTGTGTTTCATACTGAGCTGAACAGTGTAGAATAGTCTCTTTAATGGAAGGTTATATTATGACAACCTAAACCACATGCAAAGCCGTTTACACAAAATGTCAACGTGTTTAATTAACTTTATCTTTTTTCCCGGGCAGTAACGGGGAAAATGTTAAGTAGCCTAGCTTTTTATTTATTTATTTTATGTTTTTGTAGCCACAACTAAACGCTATAAACAAACCTACCCTTAAACATATTTACTTTGGTAAAAGTGTGACAACTTGCCCCGGTCTCGTCTATTTCTAAAACACTTAAATGCGCTTTTATTCACCTATTCGCTTACATGACGCGTCGTTTCCAATGGTCTCCGCACTCCATTCCGGCGAAGAGGCTGGGCTCCGTTCCGGGTTTTGCTCCCTCGCTGCTCTATACATCGAGTCTCCTCACTCCTGCATTGCTGTAGCAGCAGATGTTCGCGCGCTGAAGCCAATATCCACCGTTCTCTTTACCGGAGCAAGTGTTCTGCAGCGGACAGCGAGAAGACGAAGAAGAGTGAGGACGTTTGCTCTCTCTCTTCACACGTCTGGAGTGTGTGTATGTGGGTGAGTGAGCTGAAGAAATTAGAGTCGCGTCTTTATTTACCACACCTGTGATGCGCTGCTGTCTCTGAGCAACGAAGACGCACTGATGGCCAAGGTACAGGAAGAGGATATGTGTTGAAAGAGGACTTATAAATGCGCTGATCGGTGTAATATTACAAAAACTAAACCTAGACAGACAGCAGATACTCCTCGCTGCTCATTCAACAGATATTACTGACTTAAACGTGAACGAGAAGGTGATAAAGATGCCGTTACACCTGGGTCCCTTTGTCCGCTGGAGATCCGGGCTTGTACTCGCATGGATCTACTTGTTTTCGTCCGGATTTACCTTCACTGGTGAGTTTCATTCATTTTGAAACGCATCTTCCAGTTTCGACTGATAAAGCCATGTGTAAGTCATGCGTAATTGCTTTTACACACAGCAGCTGGCTCCCTTTGTGATGCGATTTCCCGAATAATAACACAATATTATATTTAACGGGGTTCATTTGTATGCGAAATAAGCAGTTTGCTCCAAATTGTCATATTATTGTTACTTTGAATAACCAAAACGCGCAGAAACAGAGGTGAAGAACCTATTCAGGAACTTGAACGTGCAGTAAGTTTGATTGACATGTTTCTGCGAGCACGAGACTCCAGCGACGAGCCTGAGACACTACGGCGAAACGAATAGAAATATACGAAACCAAGGGGTTGTTTAATTGAAAATGACTAGAAATGTATAGCATTGGGGTTAAACAAATAAATGTCGTTGAATATTGCGTCCTGTATTCCGCGTTGCATCTCTGTGAGCGTCAGCTTGAATTAAGTACTAGACACGCGCACATTTCCACGCGCCGACATTCATCCGTTCTTGCTGCATTGGCAGTGTTTGTGACAGCTTTAAGAAGAACAGTGAGCTCCGACGGTACATTGTTGTGTGCAGATATAGACGATGAGGTAAACATGCTTTCGTGGTCAGCTCAGTGGAAAAGAACGTGCCCAAATAATCGTGCTCTCCTCCCATCACACATCGTGCACTTGTCTTGGTTAATGGTTAGCTACCCATTATAGCCTTACAAAGAAAAAAGTGAAGATTCACTTTATGTGTAAAGCTTCAATGATTAATAAACATTTTAAATTGATATTTCCATTATGAATACTTTTTCTTTTTAATTGTATTTATTTGCAATGCCAGAATATGACACATTGTCAGTACTGGTTGCTCAAATAATGACTCCTTGTTATTACTCCCACAACCAAAATTAAAACGGTATCATTTCAAAAATGCCAAGCTTATGTGTTTTTACATAAGCATCAGTGTGGATATGCATATTAAGGTTCATTCGTGGCATAATTTTAATGGGAGAAATTTCATATTGTGTTGCAAACCTTTGTTTACTGTGCCTGTAGTTTTTTTTCCCCATGCTTCATACTGTAAAAGGAATGAAATACAGACTGTTGCATATTATGACATCATAATAACATCAAATAACACTAACCAGTTGTCCATGCCTGGACATAATTACAGTTACAGAATCACAGTCACCTAGTCCCAGTGTGTGTAGCCCAGAGAGATTTAACTTCTTTTTTTTTTTTTTTTGCTAAACCTGTAAACCAGACATTCAAGGCTATAGATTAAATAAATGCATTTGATTGGCTCTTACGCACTGTAATGTAAATAACAACCATTTTAATAATATCAGTAATAATTAGGCCTATAAATTATATCCAGCATAATATCAGCTAAAAATAACTTATTCTATGCTGCATTTGGTATGGATGAAAGGGTGTTTAAACGTTATTTGGGCTGTGGAGGTCCATAAAACAAAAAAAGGTTGGGAAACACTGACCTAGTCCACCCACAATGTGTTTGTGTCGACCAGTTTGGGCTTGCCGAGATCTGTATTACATTGTGTCAAGAGAGTAAGAGGAGTAAGGAAGGTCTTGGCTGTGGGAAACTTGACTGTGGGAAAGTTTCTGGAGGTTTTATAGTAATCATCACCATAGAGCCCAGCTGGGGACCGCTGATGAGTATCCTCAGAGCACCGACAAAATTTCACACTTGGCTTACATTGTTCTGCCCCCTCTCTGCTGTGGACAGAGGGCTAACTTGTTAAAAGTTGTGCAATTATCAGTCTTGCTTTAGGAAACTCTGCATGAAAGCTAAATTAAGAGGGTATTTTCTTGTGCATTAATTAGTGCAGGATTTTGCATAAATTAAGACTAGGCAAACAGCCATACCCAAAGGAATCATATAAGAAATACAGTGGCATTTCTGAGATTTTTCAAACATCCATTCAAATGGAGCATTTTTTTTCAAGTAGATTGCAGGGCATCATGAAAAATGCCCTAAATTCCCACCATCTTTGCATGCTCTGTTTAATTTGTCAAGGACACTTATCTTGCGTCGCATCCAAATGAAAAAAGATCAGACAGGAATCTTCTTATTCTCCCCACTTGTAAGAGGAGGAAATGTAAATTGGATGGAGGGGACATAATGGAAGCATGTGTGCTTGCAGACATTGTTAGTCCAAAAGATCATAAAAAATCACACAAGGTGCTCTCGCCAGGCAGAAACGGGCTGACGGTGCATTTTCCTATATATATATATATATATATATATATATATATAAAAAAAAGCCAACTTGTTTTCCCCCTGAAACATAATCCGGTCAAAAATAAAGGTCGCCCTGTCAGTCTTCATCAGAGAGAACACAAGAGACAGAACAGAGCTCTTCCTCGAACAATGTGGTGCCTTCAGGGAGATCAGCTACCGTTGAGCCGACAGGAGGGTTTTTATCAGTCTGTAGACAAAAGAAATCAGAACATTGTGTTTGTGATGTGTGTGAGTGAGTGTGTGTGTTTCATACTATAGCCTGAGTTAGTGGCTCTGTTTTGCTTCAGAATTGTATACTGATCCAGTACAGTACTAAAATTATTTATAGTAGGAAAGTAAATCCTTAAATGTATACTTTTGAAATTACAATGGACTGCGTACAAACATTGATCAGACGCACAGCCTGTGATGTCAATAAAAAGGATATGGGAATGCTATTTTCCATTTTTAATGTTAATAAGCCTAAATATTAGGCTGTCCTAACCAAACAAGATTTTATGGTTTATTGCATTTTCTAAATGGCTTTTTTTTACACCTTTTGTCTGTGATCTTACTAGAACAGATCTGCAATCCTCCAACCTTAGTATTTTAGTTTTTGTATTTAGTATGTTAAAGGTAAAAAAACAAACAAACAAACAAAACAAAAAAACACAGACACGCACGTCAAACATGGCAAATCATATTTCCAGGAATGTGTTTATGAGGCATACCTGCATACCTACTCAACTTCAGCTTCATCAAATTCAGTGTACACTCTTAAAGTACAGGAATCAGTCATGCAATCAACACAACCCTGCAGTAAAGTATGGTTTCTTGTTTGTTCCCATCTCTTTGGAAAGGAGTGATATAATGGGTTTGCTGTTTTCGCTGTGTGTGTGAGAGAAAGAGGCAGGGGATTTTTGTGGTTGGAGTTTGTGGTGGGCTTGTTTCAGAGATTTTTGGCACTGCTGTGATTGTGCTTGGTTGTTCACTGAAAGGGATGGGTTTTGGTGTGCAGTGAAACTCAAAAGCTTTCTTATGTGGTTAAGAAGCTCCTCAAAGGCCCCTCAGACCCCAGAGACGTGATTTTACAGTCGTCATTTGGGTTATTGAAATTAGGATGAAGCTAGCGTTTTGGTGTTCTCAGCTTTTTTTTGTTGAGGCAAAATTATTTTAATTGAATTTTTAAAGTTTAACATTAATTAGGCCTTTCACTAAACCATACCAGATTTTCACTCTATACAGTCAAAAATATATATATTTTTGCCCTTCTACTTATAAGCTACGTATAAACTCAAATGGTGCATGTAAAGAGAGAGCTCTGCTGTCATGTTGGGCTTTTGATGCTAACCAATGACTTTTCAGGATGTACAGTACAAGAACCGAAAGAATCAAGCAATGAAGGATTTCAGAGAAGAATGGAAGATTTGAACAGATTAATGTCTTACAGCAGAGTTGTTCGGAGTACATGATTAAATAAATTTTTGTTGTTTCGTTTCACCGACTCCGGCCACATTGCAATTTCACAACAATTTTAACATGCTTTTTCTTTTTAAATAGACGGTATATTTCTCCCACCCTCACAGTTTCCACACATATATATGTATAGCCGTATTTGCGTTTGATGAATGGAGAGGCGTGAAATGGTGTAACAGAGATGAGGAAAAGGCAAACAGTGTAAGTCAACAGCAGCTGGCTTTCCATAATCCAAGAGCATGCTCCATTTGATGACAAATGTGGTCTTTTCTTATCTCACACTGCTATATATGTCTTCTCCATAAGTGTCAAATGCAAATGGAGAAGGAGAGGCGAGGCAGAGAACATGAGAAAGTGTGACACGAACCTTTGGGGTGGGGAAAGTCTCCTATCAAACCGCATTATATCTCAGAAATATGCCCTTTTGCTTCAGTTAAGCTCATGTAGACTAATGATTATGGGGTGGACTCGGGGCTTTAGGTGGGTCCTTAGCCTTTTGAAATGGCTGTTGTGCCATCCAAGGGGTCAAGGTTTGGCTGGTTAGCATGCAAAAAGCACATTTTTCCATTAATGAACATTTAAAATGAACTATCATAATAGTTTTTTTTGCAAACAGCATCTATATTGCTGATATTATACTATAGTAGATGTCTTACCAGTACTCAGTTCAGTTTTGGATGGTCTTAAAAATGTGAAATGGTCTTATGTTTTTCCTTGTCTCTTGTCTTTCTCAATTATAGTTCAGGATAGTCTCTAGCAGGTATTGTAGACCATAGATATTGATCTAGAGATGATAAACTGAATCTTATGAATATCATCTTCATCTGTTGACGATATAGACTTCAGATAGACTTTGCTTATGGACCAACTATGACGTTCCAGTATGGTGGACGGCTTAAATATATTGCATACAGAAATAGTTGCTAATGAGGAATTCTATGCTGTAGTACAATCTATGTTGTAGGCCCCTTTCGTCCCTTCCTAGGCTTCAGCACCTGCTCCCTCCTGCAAGCAGCATGCAGGCGATGTCCTTCAGAAAGGATGCGGTCAGCAGGAGGAACCAAAGATCAGCGCTGTCACCAGAGAGACTAATCGTGTTCTTCCCCCGAGGTGCTGTCAGTGGCCAGAGAAAGCTGGAGTACTGTTGACCTTGAGAGCAGATGCATTTAATGTGCAGACACTGCTTCTCAGCACAATGTGAGCACTAGAGTCTATGAAAGCCTTGGGTGAATGCCCCTCCCCGAAGAGATAAGAGTGCATTTCCCAAGGTGCTTTTGGTTTGACTCGCAGACTGTGAGATCTAAGTAAGATCTGTCCGCTTTAATGATGAACCATCTGCTTGAATACTCAGTAGACTCAAACACTTTGCCTCATCCCACAATAGTAATGCAACAAAAGGGGTAATTTTTTTTCCAACTGTTATTACTCCATAGGGTTTGTTCGGTGGCGACGGAGAACATAAACATGAAACATTTGCTGTGGCGCTCTGCTTGCTCTCAGCCCATCTGTGGTTCATCACCCACCATATTTAAGGTTGTTTGGGGATGCTTTTCATTCTCCTGTGATCAATAACCCTCTAACTGTTTAATTGGCCATCAATCAACGACAGGGTAGAGTTAAACACTCAATCCGTGCCTTTTATGCAAGTTCTCTGGGTCCTTTTGTAGCCTTTAAGTTTGTCTAAGTTGCATCCAGAATATTGTTATTGTATGCGCAGCACAGCAGCAGCGGCAGCACATGAGACTTCCAGAGGGCTTCCACGAGGGAGCGTTGTCTTGACTACTACC
>NW_015507002.1:34280-52909 GCF_001515645.1 Sinocyclocheilus grahami
TATATATATATATATATATAAAAAAAAGCCAACTTGTTTTCCCCCTGAAACATAATCCGGTCAAAAATAAAGGTCGCCCTGTCAGTCTTCATCAGAGAGAACACAAGAGACAGAACAGAGCTCTTCCTCGAACAATGTGGTGCCTTCAGGGAGATCAGCTACCGTTGAGCCGACAGGAGGGTTTTTATCAGTCTGTAGACAAAAGAAATCAGAACATTGTGTTTGTGATGTGTGTGAGTGAGTGTGTGTGTTTCATACTATAGCCTGAGTTAGTGGCTCTGTTTTGCTTCAGAATTGTATACTGATCCAGTACAGTACTAAAATTATTTATAGTAGGAAAGTAAATCCTTAAATGTATACTTTTGAAATTACAATGGACTGCGCACAAACATTGATCAGACGCACAGCCTGTGATGTCAATAAAAAGGATATGGGAATGCTATTATCCATTTTTAATGTTAATAAGCCTAAATATTAGGCTGTCCTAACCAAACAAGATTTTATGGTTTATTGCATTTTCTAAATGGCTTTTTTTTACACCTTTTGTCTGTGATCTTACTAGAACAGATCTGCAATCCTCCAACCTTAGTATTTTAGTTTTTGTATTTAGTATGTTAAAGGTAAAAAAACAAACAAACAAACAAAACAAAAAAACACAGACACGCACGTCAAACATGGCAAATCATATTTCCAGGAATGTGTTTATGAGGCATACCTGCATACCTACTCAACTTCAGCTTCATCAAATTCAGTGTACACTCTTAAAGTACAGGAATCAGTCATGCAATCAACACAACCCTGCAGTAAAGTATGGTTTCTTGTTTGTTCCCATCTCTTTGGAAAGGAGTGATATAATGGGTTTGCTGTTTTCGCTGTGTGTGTGAGAGAAAGAGGCAGGGGATTTTTGTGGTTGGAGTTTGTGGTGGGCTTGTTTCAGAGATTTTTGGCACTGCTGTGATTGTGCTTGGTTGTTCACTGAAAGGGATGGGTTTTGGTGTGCAGTGAAACTCAAAAGCTTTCTTATGTGGTTAAGAAGCTCCTCAAAGGCCCCTCAGACCCCAGAGACGTGATTTTACAGTCGTCATTTGGGTTATTGAAATTAGGATGAAGCTAGCGTTTTGGTGTTCTCAGCTTTTTTTTGTTGAGGCAAAATTATTTTAATTGAATTTTTAAAGTTTAACATTAATTAGGCCTTTCACTAAACCATACCAGATTTTCACTCTATACAGTCAAAAATATATATATTTTTGCCCTTCTACTTATAAGCTACGTATAAACTCAAATGGTGCATGTAAAGAGAGAGCTCTGCTGTCATGTTGGGCTTTTGATGCTAACCAATGACTTTTCAGGATGTACAGTACAAGAACCGAAAGAATCAAGCAATGAAGGATTTCAGAGAAGAATGGAAGATTTGAACAGATTAATGTCTTACAGCAGAGTTGTTCGGAGTACATGATTAAATAAATTTTTGTTGTTTCGTTTCACCGACTCCGGCCACATTGCAATTTCACAACAATTTTAACATGCTTTTTCTTTTTAAATAGACGGTATATTTCTCCCACCCTCACAGTTTCCACACATATATATGTATAGCCGTATTTGCGTTTGATGAATGGAGAGGCGTGAAATGGTGTAACAGAGATGAGGAAAAGGCAAACAGTGTAAGTCAACAGCAGCTGGCTTTCCATAATCCAAGAGCATGCTCCATTTGATGACAAATGTGGTCTTTTCTTATCTCACACTGCTATATATGTCTTCTCCATAAGTGTCAAATGCAAATGGAGAAGGAGAGGCGAGGCAGAGAACATGAGAAAGTGTGACACGAACCTTTGGGGTGGGGAAAATCTCCTATCAAACCGCATTATATCTCAGAAATATGCCCTTTTGCTTCAGTTAAGCTCATGTAGACTAATGATTATGGGGTGGACTCGGGGCTTTAGGTGGGTCCTTAGCCTTTTGAAATGGCTGTTGTGCCATCCAAGGGGTCAAGGTTTGGCTGGTTAGCATGGTTAATAAATAAGTTTTTTTTTTTTTGCACAGTATTGCCAATATAATACTACAGTAGATGTCTTACAGGACTCAATTTCAGTATTGGAGGGTTTTAAAAATGTGTTATCATAAAAAAAATAATGTGACTTATTTTTTGTCCCTATCTCTTCTTTTTCTCAATTATAGTTCAGGTTAGTCTCTAGAAGGTATTGTAGACCATATCGATACCTAGATATGATAGACTGAATCTTATGAATATTGACAATATAGACTTGCTCAATGGACCAATATGGTGGATGGCTTAAGTATATTGCATACAAGAACAGTTGCTAATGAGGAATTCTATGTTGTAGTACAATCTTTGTTGTAGGCCCCTTTGGTCCTGTCCTGGTCTTCAGCACCTGCTCCCTCCTGCAAGCAGCATGGCGACGCCCTTCAGAAAGGATGCGGTCAGCAGGAGGAACCAAAGATCAGCGCTGTCACCAGAGAGACTAATCGTGTTCTTCCCCGAGGTGCTGTCAGTGGCCAGAGAAAGCTGGAGGACTGTTGACCTTGAGAGCAGATGCATTTAATGTGCAGACACTGCTTCACGGCACATTGTGAGCACTAGAGTCTATGAAAGCCTTGGGTGAATGCCCCTCCCCGAAGAGATAAGAGTGCATTTCCCAAGGTGCTTTTGGCTTGACTTGCAGTCTGCGAGATCTAAGTAAGATTTGTCCGCTTTAATGATGAACCATCTGCTTGAATACTCAATAGACTTGAGCACTTTGCCTCGTCCCGCAATAGTAACGCAACAAAAGGGGTAATTTTTTCTCCCAACTGTTATTACTCCATAGGGTTTTTTTGGTGGCGACGGAGAACATAAACATGAAAAATTTGCTGTGGAGCTCGGCTTGCTCTCAGCCCATCTGTGGTTCATCACCCAGCATATTTAAGGTTGTTTGGGGATGCTCTTCATTCTCCAGTGATCAATAACCCTCTAACTGTTTAATTGGCCATCAATCAACGACAGGGTAGAGTTAAACACTCAATCCGTGCCTTTTATGCAAGTTCTCTGGGTCCTTTTGTAGCCTTTAAGTTTGTCTAAGTTGCATCCAGAATATTGTTATTGTATGCGCAGCACAGCAGCAGCGGCAGCACATGAGACTTCCAGAGGGCTTCCACGAGGGAGCGTTGTCTTGACTACTACCGTGATGTAGATTGAATGCTCTGCCAGCCCATAATACAAGTGAGGGCGGAGCTTTCTTTTGACATGTATAACTGGTCCAGCATCAAAAGGAATGACGGTACATCATATTAATATTTGCCCACTTCAAGGCTAATGAAACTCGAGTTTAGCCTGTCTCTTTTACGTATGACTGATCTGGATGAGTTTTGCTGAGTTTAATGTACTCGGCTGACCCTCGTGTTCTGTGAGTTTGAAGTGCAAAATTGTCTTTGCTGTTCTTGGCTAACCTCAATTCAAAACCTGCTTGCTTATAATCATGAAGGCAAACATCAGGGATTTCAGTTATTAGAATACGGGGTATCAAAGCAAAGCTCTTTGGTCACTAAGAGATATTGATATTGGATATGATTGAGGTTTCTTTGTGAACTTTGTTTATATTGCATTTGGAAATTATAGGGGTTGACCATACGAGAATATTTACACTCTACATACATAAGCATCTCTATTATTATTGCTCAAGGTTAGAGACTTCAAAATCAAAAATTTTATTAAACTTCAAGGTGCATGAATGATACCCAAAAGTGGCTTTTTAAAAGGAATTTTTAATATTCAGATTTTTTTTTCTGGAGAAGGGTTATATTTGTGATTTAAATCTATAATAAAGCTATACATAATGACAGTACTTGTGATAGTACTGTTGTTGTGGTTATCTCGTCCTCCTTCATAAAGAGGGTGAGGTTTTTAAACTTGGACAAGTAAGCATCTACTCAAGCACCCTAGCAACTGCATATAGCAACACTCTTAAGAAACACTTTGGGACTGCATAGCAGCACACTTGGCATTTTATGACATTTTCTTAAGAAAGAAAAATGCTGTTCATTTCTTTGTTGTGTATGAAAGATTTCCATGTGGCATATTTAGCACATAAACTGTGTGTTGGCATGCGTGTTTTAGCATTACCGTGTGAGTGTATGAGCATGTCTCAAGTCAATACAAAGCACCTCAGGCAGGCTGGAGGTGGTAAGCTCTCTAATGGCAATGGATATTTGAGGGCGGCTTGGCTCAGAGACGGCCAAAACGTGTCCTCTTGAAGTGATGATGTTGACAGGGAAGGAGACCTATTGACCTTTGCTCATTACATTCATATTCCATGCGGTTGTACCTCAGGCTGGCAATTCAACTGAGTCAACACTGGCCGTAGCTCAGCCCTCACTCAGCAGTCAACAGGGAATGCAACGACCAGCTCAAAACATCTGCTCACCCTTTTCAGAGACATGAAGACTTTTAAAATCTGAATATTTAATTTTACACTTTGCCGGCTTCTGTAACCTCATACTGTATTTAAGTATTTACGTTTTGTAATTTTAAAATGATAGAATTCTTACGAAATGACCTTTCTGGAGTTATTGTTTGCAGTAAATTATTGTAATTTGGTTATTAGCTACTACTGTAGTCAGTAATCAGATGAATAAAATGGAATCTAAAAGCCTCTTACAAAGTGCATTTTGTGCCAGCTCCAGATACTGTGTAAAAATGCAATGTCGCATAAAATTAAAGTTTGTTGTTGTCATGACAATCAGTGCCGCCTTGTTTCCTGTCAGATCACTCGGATGTTTGCCAGAATCAACAAGCAGTAGCCAAAACTAATAGTCTCGTGGCTCTGTTTGTTTTGAGAAAATATCTGGCAGTAGGGGAAACAATACTTTAATAATCAAGAGTCAAGAGAGGCATTTATTTATAATTTGCATAGTTAACACTGGGGAAAACTGGGCATTGAAATGCTTGTGATGAGGCTCAGACATACAGTGACAATAACAGGACCATACAAAAAACATACAGATATAGACGTATGTGGAGGGCACTGAGATATTGAGTGACTTCAGTGACCATAGGCAGAACAATAACACAGACAGAGCATTAAATACAAATAAGTGGCAGTAACAGATAAAATAAGGGTAGACAGTGTTAAGAGTAATGCAGTAATAAGAGTAATAATGTACTAAATACATTATATTATTCATTATATAATAATGTACTAAATACATTATATTATTTACCTCTCAAGAGCTGAATTTGTAAGAATATCTCAACGTTATCCTTAACGTTACAGATAATTTATCTCGTATATTACGATATAAATTAACTCATAATGTACTCTCGTTAAGAGTAATAATGTACAGTAATGCAGTGTTTATTACAGACACAATTTTAATAGGAAAAATATAAAAAATCAGTATCGCAGAGGGTGATTAGTCACGAATGTGACAATTTGATATGAACTGTTCACTGAACATTAGTTTAGTTATTTATTTTATTTCTGTATTTAGTTTCATACTTACATTTATTTTATATTTAAGAAAAGGCCCAAGTCTTGGGCGTTCACAAAAGTAAATTTGCTTTCTTATAACACATACAGTATTTTAGTAATGTCTACAACATGTTATGCATGGTACAATAGTCCATTTTTACAGCAGGTTTAATTTATTACGATTTATTAGTAGAACAATAACAGTTGTAACCGGTATTTTGGCAGAAGCTACCATGGTAAATCTTTTGTGAGGTTAGATGTCAGCATCACACTAGCATTTGTAATGACAGTATATTCATTTGGAAAACTCTGGGTTGGCAAAAGTAGCACATTTACTACTTCCTTTGGCAACCATTTTTATTAGCAGCCTCTAGCTTGTGAAAAGTGTGTGGGTAAAACATTTAATTTTCTTAGTTTTACTTTAACAGAGAATAAAATGATGCCAACCTTTTTGTTAAGCTCGGGATGCGTGTGAAATATGGTCGTAGCAGACAAGATTTTAGATTTTGAGATGGAGAAGCAACGATTCTCGGCAAGGACGTTAAGAGCAGTGAAGCCATTGAAATAGATTTAAGACTTCATGCTTGTATTATTAATCATGACAGAATTGCTCATTCTGGGCCTTTGCACAGCCTATGGATTTTAATGAATACTGTAAATGTGTAAATTGCTTTTTCTTATAAGCCTATACTTTTTTTAATCCCTGAAAGCGCAGGATTTCAGTACGTTTGAAAGACCTTTAAAGGTGGTCCTCTCGTCGCTTTCTCTTTGTTTATAGTAACCCAGGGGGCTCATTAGTCATACAGGCGTTCTTTAGAGACCTGACTGTTCGTGCCTCCGTGAAATGGCATACGGAGACAGTCGGTCTATGTGTTTACTGTAAATGTGTTTGAGTATGTGTTTTCTAAAATGACTTTTATCGTATTATTACAGCCATAAAACATGTTTTCTGGTTCATTTACAAAAAATGATGAGCTCGTGTTAGCGTTTGGCTCTCATGCATGTAGTGAAGGACGTTTGCGGTGTCTTTTAGCACTGAGAGGATACAAGCAACATCGTTTGTTTGATTTGAAAACCTGTTAAGGATAACGTTGAGATATTCTTACAAATTCAGCTCTTGAGAGTGGTTAAACGCAATTTGAGTGCTGCTGCCTCTCCTGGCTTCTCCTAAACAAAGCCAAACATATCGGATTAATTTTCAGCGTAAATCACACACATTTTCAGAAATGGCCTGCCGAGATGCTGCGTGTTCAGCAGGAGTCTCTAGGGGCAAAAGGATTTGAGAGCTGGATCATATAAATTAACAAGGCCTTCAGTTAATTTCTGCTCTCACTGTGGAAGCGAACCTCTTCTAAGCTTTATGTGAGGTGTTTGTAACCCGAGGATATGATGTCACCGCAATAAAAGGCTCTACAGTGCCAAATGTTTCATTATGTCACATCCTGTCCTTAGAGGACAGTGTGCCATCTTCCTTCTCAAGTGATTGTCATACATCTTTAGCACATTTTAAATTTGAATATTTAAGTGCAATGCAGAAATGGAGTGTTAATAATGATTAATGCATACTGGAGAAAGAGAGAGTTTGCCAATGTAAATGGATTTTTGCTGTTTTAATAACTTCAAAGCCTTAAAGGAATATGCCTGCTTATTTACAACTTAATGTTTATTTTAATCGTTTATTCGTGCCGCTGTCAGCTCGCCTGCAAGGCTTTCAGTAAGTGCATTACGATGAAATTATTGCAGCGGTAATTGACAGCATGCCACAAATGCTGTCTTTAGACATTAAGTTGTAGTTAACCCCAAATATTCCCTTCAGCTTCAGTCATGGTCTATGCACAAGAAGTTGCTACGGGTTTACAAAAGACTTTTCTTTGAGTTTGTTTTTATAGGTCTGTGAAGCTATTCACAACTAACCTCAGCAAGGTCAATATTGTTTTTGAAGATATTTTCAAGTGTTAAAGGCATAGTTTGCATTCAGTTTTCATTTACTTATATATTGACTTATGTCGTTCCAAACTTGTATGACTTTCTCTTTCTTTCTTTTGTTGAACACAAAATGGGAGTTTTGAAGTTTCATAGTGACCACCAAAAAATAAGAAACAAGTCACCATAAAAGCACTTTGAAAGTAGTTCATATGTCTTCACTTTTGTGTCAAGAACAGGCTGAAATTGAAGTTATTTACTCAAAATCTTACCCTTGGTTAAAGATTAGAAATAAAAAAAGGCTACCACCGATTTCTGTAACCTCACTCTAAACTATAGTTTTGACATTTTGAAGTTTTAAAATAATAAAAATAGATTTTTTGGGGATTTTACTCCGACTTTCACATGGTAGTCACAGTTTCTGCCATTATGCTACAGTCAAGAGTTATAAAGATTTACAATAAAATGATGAAGCAGTTTTTAGATTCTATTCTTTTTTGGGGTCACTTTTGTGTCAGGAATAGACGGAAAAATTACCCTCATTTGACGTCATTTATGCCAAATGTACCTTGCTTCTGAAATAACTCAACAGTATGAATATCTTGAATGGATACTGATATTTCAGAGCTGCAGGAAAAAAAGAATGATTTTGTGAATAACTGAAATTCACACAGTTGTCATATGGCTTCAGAAGACTTAAAAATATAGCACAAAAGTAATATGGACTACTGTTTTAAAAATTAATTTGTCCTAGTTTGATTAGTCATGATACTATGAACCAGTGTGTGTCTCAAAGTAAAACTCTGAGGCCAAATTAAAATAGAAAAGACTTTCTCTTATTGTGTTCTGTGGAAAAATAAATTAGCTTACAGGTTTAGAACAACATGTGGATAAATAATGTCCGGATGTTCAATTTTGGGTGAGCTATTTCTTTACATGTGTCTAAAAATATCTGCGGCGTCCACCATGATCCAAGTAGGCAGACTCCCTGCCTGTAGATCGTGGTTTGCTGCTATTTTAAAATCAATTCAGTTTTCAGCCCAGACTTTCACAGCTCCCAGTGTAAGAAACATTTCTGTCTTGCTTTCCTCAACGAAGCACCTTCATTGAGAGTTCTATGAATCATCTCCTTTCTTCTTTCCCTGACTCACTGTGGTTACTCAAGACTTCACCATGCTGGGAAGAGTAGAGGTGTCCTGGCATTGTCTCAGTCTCAGTGCTCGGGCCACCTAATTACCCAGCCGAGAGCTGGTAAGCATGCGGCTTCACCCTCTGAATCATTACAATAAATCTCGCACTGTTAAACTTAGACACATACGTTTCTCCAAACAGTCAAATGCTCAGGATAGGAGGTGTTTTGATGCCAAATCAGGTTATGTATAGCTCAGGTGATAACAATCTCAGCCTCTCATTCATGAATTAGCCCAGAGTACAATGAGCTTTGAGATTCACTGGTGCTTCACAAATGTACTCTATTATTGCTGTTTGGCTTAGATAGACATATGGTGAAAAGCCTTTATATTCAGCCTTTTTCAGAGATTGTGTTAAGGTTTTTAATGTGGTTTAAGTGTAACATTTTCAAAAGCAGACTTGGCTACTTTTTATTTAGTCAAGCCTTTTCAATGTACACTCTTTCAGAGACAATATAAGGAGGATGGTTTACTCGTACTGGAAATTGTGATGCTAGATGTAGAATTAAAGTCCTGTCTTTTAGTTGAAATAGCTTTAAAAAAAATAGATAAATTCAATAGTTTTTATTTTATTTTGTTATTTTAGCTAAAGAAGCTAAATGTATGACACATTTGATGTTAGATTTGATTGCAGATTTGACACAGATGTCCTGTCCTAAACTCCATTGCCATTGGTTGAGATTGGCAAAGACTCGTGTTCTGATTGGCTAGCATTTGAGTGCTGCAGTCAGATTCTTATATTTGGTTGATTTTGTCTCACATATTTTATGATAGATAGATAGATAGATAGATAGATAGATAGATAGATGGATAGATAGATAGATAGATAGATAATAATAACCTATTTCACAGTATTACTGTATTTTTTTTTATCAAATAAATGCAGCCTTGGTGAGCATAAGAGTATTCTTTCAAAAACATGAAAAAACCTTGCTGACCCACCCTATTTCACAGTATTACTGTATTTTTTTTATCAAATAAATGCAGCCTTGGTGAGCATAAGAGTATTCTTTCAAAAACATGAAAAAACCTTGCTGACCCACAATTTTTAAACAGTAGTAATGTATTTAGTTACACAAGTTATAATAATTTCTTATTTTTCACTAGTATCTTTCATTTTTGTAACCTGTGACCCAGTAACTTATTTAATGTGGTTTAAGTCATATTTTCTTAGTTTTGTTCATTGGTTTTGAGACTGAATTTTTACCCAGTAGGCTCTTATAACATTTTATAGACTTATAATGCTGTCATTATGAGTTTTCGCCTCATTAAAAACAGCTACAATTTCTATTTATATGTAAAATCTAAATTACATTTCTGAGAGGTGTGGTATGACTGATTCAGATTTGCTTTAAGAGTTTTGTTGTTGTTTGGCTAAACACCACACTGCAAGCAATGATAAATTACATTCTTGATTAATTCTGCTTATTTTTCTTCCTCTCTTTTTGTACTGACATGGCCCACTTTGTACCCTCAACAACTAACAAATCCTACTTGGATTTACTAGAAAGTAGCAAAGGATTTGTCTCCGCCAAACGTGAGAGATTTGTCCTGGGTTTAAAGGATAAGGAATTAAAAATTAGACGTTGAAACAAGCAGGAATGAAATGCAAACCCTGTCATTTTTATAAAAGGTTTACGATTCCCCATAGGCCTGTCTCTTACCTACAAGCTTCGGTCTTAGTCTAACAAGCAAGTCTTACCTTTCAGATTCTATTAGGTTAATCAATGCCATACATTAGCTGTCTTTGTGCATTAGACGAGACAGTGTCTCATAGAGAGGAAGAAAGGTGTAAGATTGTTGGCTTTATATTTCTTTTTTTGAGCCATTTTGTGCTTTCATTAATGACAATTTTTCGATGAAAGCAGTTGCTTACAAAACATATCAGTGTTTTAATGAAAGGTATACAGCTTCACTTGCAGGAAAATTACTTATTTTTTTCCAGATCATTATCCATTAAGGTTTTGGCTACAAAATAAGATTTCACCAACACCATTTCTAAGATTTAAGACCGTATCAGAGCCAGCTCTTTAAATGTGTTAGATGGCATCGATATAAATCTCTGATTGTCTTCAGTTCTGTTATCTCTTGCCTGGTAGTTTTATCTAGATGCAAAAATACTGAGTCGTATGATTGGAGTTGGAATTAATTTTAAGACTTTACTGATTTTTGGTGTTTCTTAGTTCCCTTTCAGTCAGTCATGTTCGACGTTACGTCAGCAGTGACTGACGAATTGGGATCTCGCCAGAGATCACCTTCGAGTGTTAACAAAACAAGCCAATGAATGTTGGCATGCAAGCTTTGCATCGTGCACCCCGCCGCGCAGCGCGGGTATATAAGGAAAGTGTGTGCAGTCGCACATTCAGCTTTTCGCTTCGGGGCCTAGCCTTTCTGCTTGAGAAGTCACCGAAGAGAGTGTTACAGAACAACGGTCCTGCGAGTGTTGGTGTTACTGCACATCAGCAGAGGTTTGCTGGTCCAGTGCTGCTGCTTTTTTTCCGATTTGGACGGCGTGCTGCAGCTCATCAAATTGCGGTCGCGCTTCGACCTCCCCTGGGCGCCTCAGCGCTTAAATCTAAAAGGGGCGACTAAGGGGTATGTGGAGGTCCCCCCAGTTGAGCGCGCTATTGCGATGCAGCTTTACCTGCAGAGCGCTGCTGCCTGGTGGGGTAATCCACACCTCCCGTCCAGAGCTTGTTCTCATCCACTCTAACGGCCAAGGCTTCCAGTGCTGCTGGACTGGCTGCCTCCACCCTGCACGCCATGGCCCTCCTGCAAGTCTACCAGGCCAAGGCGTTGAAGCAGCTACATGAGGGTTGTTCTGCACCGGGTGTGATGCAGGAGCTGCGCACTGCGACGGACCCCGCCCTACGGGTGACGAAAGTCACGGTGCGGTCTCTGGGTCAAACGATGTCCACCTTGGGCACTTCTGCTGTCAACACCCCACCACCAGCTGCAGCTCCTCCACCCGCTCGTCGCCGAGGGTGCCCTTCCACTGCCTCCACCTCTGCTCCAGCTCGGCCCCAGCAGCAGCCTTCACTCCGGCCGCAGCGTGGAGCTGGCAGCAGGAAAGCGTCAAAGCAAGCAGCGTCCCTGAGACGGGAGACCTGGAGACTCTGGATCCTGCTTTTCAGGAGATGGTGACTGCATCACTCCTTCCCCCAGAGGAGGGCTGGGTAGAGAATCTTTTGTTCCCTTTTTGGTTTGTTCCGCCACTGGCTCCTGGGTACCACTGGCTGGGGAGCAGTTTCCTATTTCTCCGGGTCGCAAGAGGGCAAAGATGGCAGTGTACACGAGACAGCCTCAACACTTCCGTCTCCCTTCTCCTTTTGCCATCGGGCAGCAGGGCTCGGCTCGAGGAAGCGGTGCCTTCTCACGCGCCCTCTGCCCAACTGTGGAGCCAGGTAATTGTCACACCGCGCACTCAGATCCCACTCCGGGACGCTTTGCCTTTGCCGGGACACTTTGCTTTGGACTTGCGCGTTCTGAACTGAGCCCTCCACAGGCTCCCCGTTCAGGATGTTGATGCAGAAATGCATTTTTCAGTGCATTCGGCCACACGATTGGTTTGCAGCGATTGACCTGAAGGAGCCGTACTTTCAGGTCTCAATCCTCCTTCGACACAGGCCGTTTCTCCGCTTCACGTTCAAGGGGCGAGCATATCAGTACACAAGGTCCTCCCCTTCAGTCTGTCCCTGTCACCTCGCGTCTTCACCAAAGTCGTGGAGGCAGCCCTCGTTCTGTTGAGGGAAAGAGGCATTCACATTCTCAACTACCTCGATGACTGGCTCATACTGGCCCAGTCTCGAGTGCAGTTGTGCGAACACAGGGACGTGGTACTCAGCCACCTCAGCCAGTTGGGGCTTCGGGTCAACTGGGAAAAGAGCAAACTCTCCCCCATGCAGAGGATCTCTTTTCTCTGTATGGAGTTGGATTCGGTCAATCTAACAGCACACCTCTCAGTAGAACGTGCCCAGTCGATGCTGAACTGTCTGGAGTCATTTCAGTGCAGGAGGCGGTCCCACAGAAACTGTTTCAGAGGCTCCTGGGGCATATGGCATCCGCTGCCACGGTCACGCTGCTCGGATTGCTTCATATGAGACCGGTGGGAGTTCCCCTACTGCAAGTGTCCAGGCATGTTGTTGTCTCAACAGATGCCTCTGCCATAGGCTGGGGGGCCATGTACAACGGGCATGCAGCATCGGGCGCCTGGACAGTGCCTCGACTGCAGTGGCATATCAACTGCCTCGAGTTGCTATCAGTATGACTTGCTCTGCATCGATTCAAATTGCTGCTACACGACAAGCACGTACTGGTTTGGACAGACAATACTGCAACCGCTGCGGACATCAACCACCAAGGCGGTCTATGGTCCCGTCACATGTCGCAACTCTCCCGCCATCTCCTCCTTTGGAGTCAGAAGCATCTGAGGTCGCTACGCACCGTTCACATCCCAGGCGATCTCAATCGAGCAGCCGACGAGCTCTCACGTCAGTCCGCCCTTCCGGGAGAATGGCGACTCCACCCCGAGACAGTCCAGCTGATTTGGAGATGCTCAAGTAGACCTGTTTATCTCTCCGGACACGTCCCACTGCCAGCTGTTCTATTCCCTGTCCGAGAGGACCCTCGGCATGGATGTGCTGGCACACAGCTGGCCTCGGGGCCTATGCAAGTATGTGTTTCCCCCAGTGAGCCCTCTCGCACAGACACTGTGCAAGGTCAGGGAGGATGAGAAGCAAGTCCTCTTAGTAGCACTATACTGGCCCAATCGGACTTGGTTCCCAGAACTGATGCTCCTCGCAACAGCCCCTCCTTGGCATATTCCTCTGAGGAAGGATCTCCTTTCTCAGAAAGGGGGCACTCTCAGGCACCCGCGCCCAGACCTGTGGAATCTCCACGTGTGGTCTCTGGACGGGAGGCTAGGTTGTCAAATTCCAGCGGTAGTAAACACTATCACTTCAGCTAGAGCATCCTCTACAAGACACGCACACGCGCTGAAGCAGAACCTATTCGTCGATTGGTGTTCTTCCAAGTGGGAAGACCCCTGTAGATGCCCAATCGCGGTTGTGCTCTTCTTTCTGCAAGAAGGGTTGGAGCGAAGGCTGTCTCCCTCCACCCTCAAAGTGTATGTTGCCACTATTGCCGAGCATCACGATGCAGTGAACGGCAAGTCCGTGGGGAAGCACGACCTGGTCATCAGGTTCCTTAGGGGCGCAAGGAGGCTGAATCCACCGTGCTCCCAACTGGTACCCTCTTGGGATCTCCTCTCGGTCCTGACGGCCTTAAAGGAGGAGCCCTTCGAACCCCTGCAGTCAGTAGAGCTTAAGTTTCTGTCGCTAAAGACAGTGCTTCTCACTGCACTGGCTTCGGTCAAGAGGGTGGGGGACCTGCATGCATTTTTGGTCGACGATACATGCCTGGAATTCGGACTGGCCGACTGTCATGTTGTCCTGAGACCCTGGCCCGGATATGTGCCCAAAGTTCCCACCAAAGCCTTTCAGGGATCAGGTGGTGAACTTGCAAGCACTGCCCTGGGAGAAGGCAGACCCAGCCAATGCTCTGCTCTGTCCTGATCGTGCTTTGCGCATTTACGTGGACCGCACGCAGAGCATCAGGACCTCAGACCAGCTCTTTGTCTGCTTTGGAAGACAGCAAAATGTAAAGGCTGTCTCCAAGCAAAGACTTGCCCACTGGATAGTGGAGGCTATAGTCTTAGAATACCAGGCCCGGTGTTTACCATGCCCCCTCAGAGTGAGAGCACACTCTACGAGATGCTTGGCATCTTCTTGGGCATTGGCGCAGGGTGCGTCAATAGCAGACATCTGTAGAGCTGCCGGCTGGGCGACACCTAACACGTTTGTGAGATTCTATAATCTCTGTGTAGAGTCTGTGTTCTCTCATGTACTTGCCTCAGATGGTCGGTAACACTGGACCCACTCGGTGTCGATCACGCTTGCCGTGCCATTCGCCTCTACAGACCAGATATGTGCGCTTAAGTGCTTCTCAGTTCAGTTTCCCTTTTCGTGAACCCTGTTGAAGTTCCTCTTGCACCCTTGGCGGTCAGGCGTGGTGGAGCGCCAGATGCCAGGTCCAGCAATCGTCTGTATGCCCAAGGTCAGCCCTTGTGCAAATTTTGCCTTGTGTGTAGTGATTCTCCCTTTGGGTGATCCCACATGTGTATTCTTCCACGGTACGGCTTCCCTCACGGTGAGCCCATGTCTTTCCCTGGCAGAGATTTCCCTGCCGTCTCTGCTGCATATTGATCTCACCCCAGGCTGGCTGAGTCTACCACAGGGATTTTCCAATTGTAGCACTGCCCTATGGCCAGTCCATATGTGTAATTTCCACATAATACCTCCTATATGGAGGATGTGGCTTCTGTAGCGTTCCCCTGCTGGGTACACTTTCCCAGTGTTATCCAATATCCCACTGTATGGAACAGTAGTGGCGGACACCTCTACCTAACCCCTGTCCTATCTTCTGCCCCAACTGGCGTGGGGGGACTTGCCGGCTTTTGCAGGGCACTGGAGGGGGTCAGCAATAGTGGTGTTTTCATAGGGATCCCAATTTGTCAGTCACTGTTGACGTAGCGTCGAATGTGGTGACTGAAAGGGAACATCTCGGTTACGTAGTAACCCTCTCTCCCTGAAGAAGGGAACAGAGACATTACTTACCATCGCCACAGTTGCTGTACCACCGCACACCATCTCGGCTCCTCAGTGAAAAACTGAGTGTGCGACTGCACGTACTCTCCTTATATACCTGTGCTGTGGGGCGGGGTTCGCAATGCAAAGCTCACACACCAACATTCATTGGCTTGTTTTGTTAACACTCGAAGGTGAGGGCCCAATTCGTCAGTCACTGCTGACGTAACATCTCCATTCCCTCCTTCAGGGAACGAGGGTTACATACGTAACTGAGATGTTATACTTGCACGGTTCAGGAATGGGATCATATGATAATACCATAGTGCATTTGATTGTATAATGTGGTGCTGTGTGTTTACCATATAGATATGACATTGTATTTTCATGGTAATGAATCTTAAACAGGATCAGAACTCTGTAGGAATTTCTTGGAAACATTGGTATGCCCATTATTCTAAATATGTTTATTAATTATTTTGTTTAATTTGATTCTGATCTCAGATAACAATGAGAGGGCTCTCTGCTCCATGTCACACATTTTACAATGTTGAAATCCATTTTGCAAAACTTAGATTTTCCTGAAAAATTAGCACAGAAATGTCTGCAGATTGCATCTGTGCCTACTCATAACAAATATGCAGTTATCTTGTCACGGAGTTGAAGATCTTCAAATACGATCTAATTAAAACCAATGTTCTGCTTTAATGTGTGTCTTTTTAAGAAAGCATTAGATTATACCTTTTTCTTCTAAAGTTAAACAGCGATTTTAATGTTGAGCAATGTAATATGATCATTTGATTATGCAGTAAGTGAATGTTTCTGGAAACTGCTAATCATCTACTGTACAGACAACCGCTTTTGGCAGAAGCAATCGAGAATTACTCAAGACTCAGGATCGCTTGATACAGAGAAAACCTTTTTTAAGACGGCAAAAGAATTGTATAGTGTTGTTCTGCCATTCACATGTCAATCCCGTCTGCTTGGTTGAACAAAAACCAGTCATATTCCAGTCCATTTCCTCCCACGTTTACCTCCAGATCTCAGGACAGCAGGAGTCAACGTGAGTCTTTCCCCCTAAAGAGCGACTAAAACATGTCCATGGTGCGATATCCCTCGAATGCTGAGATATGCCATTTTTTCCTCACCCTAAAATTTTTCATTCTTGCAGATCACTCCGTGAGAAGGTGTTATTTGACAAAACATTAATCAACTCGGAGGTGTTTGATATATGCTGAGTCTTTTCTATCACCTCTTTCCAGGCCTTTCCAGGTCTTATCATATTAGCCAGCCACTAGACAAAATTGCCTATGTGTTCTTTTCACATGGCATTAATTTTCCCGACAAAGGCTGTGTACGGAAATAAATGAATAAAAAATCCTGTCAATACAGAGAAAGGGCACACGTCTCTAATTTTGCCTGAATTCCCTCACTGTGTTGAACGAGTGAAGCTAACATTAAGCAAACTACGGGTCGTCTGGACCAGCCCCTCCTTCTCCCGTCTTCTGTCCTCGACTCTCGGTCACACAATTAGCTGTCCTGTTTGAAAGAGCTAGAACAAAGGTGATCCCTGCGAGCCAGAGTCAGAGGCAGTGACATGTGAGAAGGCTGGTGACACACTTATGGCTGTAGGCTGCTCTCTTGACCAGAGAAGTCTCTGGCTGTCAGTACCCATCACTGTCTGGCATGGCACTAATGGCATTTCCTAATAGTGTGGGGTGGAACAAAGGGCGGATTTACGGGGGCGAAATCACAAAGATCCTCTCTATTAGAGCATCCGCCTTTGTTTGTGCTCACACACAAAGGTGTGGCCTCAGACATGGAGACGAGACGGTGACAGAGAGAGCAGACAAGAGAGTGATACAGACAGGAAATAAGGAGCACTGGCTCAACCTCTAATTTTCTGTGGCAGTTTGCCCACAAGCTGAATGTCTCGAAAAGTTCAAGCGCAGGGTTGCAGGTGCAGCCAAGCCAGTATAACATGGGTGTGGAAAACAAAGCATTAGTGCTATTTTTGTTAAAGAACATTTTCTAAGACAAAGTGTTTTTTCTAAGTGGGACTTTAGAGGTGAAGTGTACAAGTTCTGCAGCAATAGCAGCCATTTCCCCTTATTTTGAATTGTTCAGAAACCTCTTAAACCACTGGTTGAGACAAGTTATCAAATAAACAGCAATTCCATTTGGTGCCACTAGTGGTGCTGAAACTATTGCTTTTCTGTTAATAACAACATGAAATGACATTTGCAATGCATTAATTACATTAATTTATAGCCATATGTGATATAAGCAGACTGTTCTTGTACAATAAGTAAAAAAAATGATTGTACTGTCTCTGTGAAAATGAATCTTAAAATACAATTATACATAGTTATATTATTCAAAATATTTTATATTTTTATGTATGTGTGTGTATACATACATACATGCATACATACATATATAAGTATGTTTATATATTTATATAACACACACACACACACACACACACATATATATATATATATGATAGATAACAAAATTAAATTATGGATTTTAAAGTATAGTAGTCAACATTTGAAGTGGATCAAAACCTTTCATCAAAGTTGTTCTAAAACCTAAAACCAAAATGCGTTCTTGTCTTAAGACAACTTTGATGAACTTTTGTATCCACTTCAAATGTTGACTGCTGTATTTTGTTATTTTACTTCATGATGCTTTATTCATATTCTCATAACAACAATGTTTTTATTTACATTTTCACATTAATATTTTTAGGGTTCATTTATTGACAGCCATTCACAGCAAGTCTGTGAGAGAGCAAAACGTACTGTGGCGTCGATGTGCACTTTATTATTAGACTACAATCTGTGGTCTGAATATTGCATGTCATGTACAGTGGGGCAAAAAAGTATTTAGTCAGCCACCAATTGTGCAAGTTCTCCCACTTAAAAAGATGAGAGAGGCCTGTAATTTTCATCATATAGTAACGAGACATTCAACATTAATTGACGACTGAATTTCAAAACCATAATGGTCTCACACAGTGAACATTTAATGCCTGTGTACTGGACAATCATGTGATGGTTGCTGTCCACTCTTTTAATGATACTCTTTATGTTGATCCACAATAGATGTCACACTCAGTGCTAATTGGATGAAAAGGTGAGCTAATTTGCTCAACATGTTACTGTTCTTGCACATTAATGGATCAGTGTATTAGTCTGTTACAACTGGGATAATGAATTGGTAATGGTTGTATAAATGGTCTAGTGTGAGCGCATGTGGTCCATTACATTCCAGTACACATTTGTATCACATGGTCTGATCTGATGCCGTTGACTCATACTTGCTATTTTAGAGCATGTGGTTTGCTCATATTTTTCTTCTTTTCTATATATATATATATATATATATATATATATATATAT
>NW_015507002.1:52947-60196 GCF_001515645.1 Sinocyclocheilus grahami
AAATATATTTTTTCTCTCACTTTTTGCCCATCTCAAAATAGATACAAAAAAAATCTCAATCATGTTATGAAAAAAAAAAAAAAATTCTGCCTGTGTTTTTAAGGGTGATTGGAGAGAATCCAGAGAAATGGCATACTGTTTGTTGCTAATTGGCTTCCGAATAATGAATGCATAAAAAAAATAAGTCTTACAAAAGTAATGAATCAACTTGTCTCATTTGTTTCTTTCTCTCGTCTCTGCATGACAACGAGAGCTCTGAATATCATCACATTAATGCAGGTTTGTAAATGAGTTATAAATGAACCCCATTTGCATTATCCGTTCATCATTTGATTTCAGTATCTGAAAACGTCTGTAATCTCCATTTATGCATGCGTTGCTAACGTGATGGTGATGCCTAAGAGGACTTCCACACTTCTGTTAATTTAAAGGAATAGTTCACCCAGCAATAAAGTTATACCATTATTTACTCACAGTCATGTTGTTTTAAATGTGTATTTTTTTTCTCATGGAACATAAAAATAGAACTTTATCAATAATCAATTCATATGGGCTTCAAAAAGGATGAAAAACACTACAAAAGTATTATGAAAGTAGTCTATATGACTGAAGATTTTCATAGATTTTCAAAGAGAACAAGATTTTCATATTACTTGAGAATTAAATGAATAGTTTACCCAAAAATTAAAATTCTGTCATTAATTACTCACCTTCATGTTGTTCCAAACCTGTAAGAACTTTGTTCATCTTCGAAACACAAATTAAGATATTTTTGATGAAATCTGACCCTGCATAGACAGCTAGGGAACTACCATGTTCAGGACATCATTAAAATAGTCCATGTGACATCAGTTCAGACATTAATTTTATGAAGCTACGAGAAAACTTTTTGTTTGCAAATAAAACAAAAATAACAACTTTATTCAACAATTTCTACTCTTCCGTGTCAGTCTCTGCCGCACGTTCAGGAGAGTACCATGATGCATGAGTTGCATAAGGATTCAACTTGATTTTGACTTTTTTTTTCCCTACGGAAGAAAGTACAGTATATTGCTTTGGAACAACATGGGGATAAGTAAATAATGCTGAGAAATGTGGGATGAACAGCATTTTTTTATGCTTGTCCTCATTAAATTAAATCAAACTTTCCAGTTACTGATGTTCCAGTAAATGTATGATTAAAAAAACACATGTATGAATTTAATCATCCTCAGTTTATGCCAGCATATGACTGTGACTGCTGGCAACTCTTTAGTCATGAAAGTACATATTAAAATGATAGAATCTATTTGTACCCATCAACATCAAAGATATGTACGGATGTTATCAATCTCATAAAAAAGCCTGATGTCAGCTGGTTTCGTATTTGAAATCTGCTCTCAGTTCTCATAACCGATTTACACTGTAAGCAGATGCTAAGATTATTCACGTATTCTGAATTAATGCAGCTGCCAACTTTTTTGTGCCGTTTTTACAGTTCATGTGAAAGCTTTGCATCATTTCATAGTTAACGTGCAGAGCGAGTCGGGCATGAGCGCTCTAGATAAGAAATTCCAATTCCAGACATCTCCATATCTTGTTTAATCCCGAGAACTCTAGAAACATAAAGGAGGTTCAGAAGTAAGGAATTCTGTATGGAAAGAAAGTAAGCTTAACAGTGGCCTACACTTCAAACTGGCTTTGCTGAAGCGACATGGGATCTGCCATTTAGATGTGTGTTGAGATTGTCAAGCGTTGAACGGCAGCACATAAGCTTTGCATTGTGAGCACTTTTCTGGGGTTATACGCTTATATCTTTTGCCACTCGTGTCACATCCCATCCAAGTCATGATGACAAAGTATGTTGCCTCTGTTCTGCCGGGATGATCGAGGCATGGAATTACTATCTTACATCAACAAACCTGAATATTTGTGAAAGTCTCCATGGAGCTGCTCATTTGCTGGCTGTCTGATGCATATTGGACATAAAACATGTACTTGTTTGCAAGTTTTCTTGCAAACTTGGATATTAATAAAATTTCCAGTTTAGCTTTTTCCCCCAATTAACCTGCAAACAAAGTTGTGTTCACTTAAAAACAAAAAAGAGTACAGTCTGCAAGGTACCAGGTTGGTACAAACACTATTGAAGTTAATCACTGAATTTTGTCAGGTTATTGGCATCAAATAATATCTATCCATCTATCCATCTATCCATCTATCTATCTATCTATCTAATGTATTGTGCTGTATCTATTTCAGATAGCAAAACAAAAACAGTGGTCAGTCACTTTAACATGTTGATTTAAGTGCATTGCATAAATTTGCAATGCATTTCTACATTTAAAAAAATAAAAATTAGAAGAGTTCTAAACTAATGCGCTGTCTTCTCACGCACACACGATTAGTCACTCACACAGATCACGTTGCACACGTGCACAGACATTCAGCAACAAAAACTTTTTAGCGCTGCCTAGGGTTGAGTACCGAACTCTGTACTTTTAAGGGTACCGACCGAATTGCGTCGGTACTACAGAGTACCGATTCATGTTAAATCAATCGGTGCCAAATTTTGGTACCTGTGAACGCTTTATCTGGGCGCATACGCTACAGAGAGAGAAAGAGAAACCCTGTGACGTGAGGTCACTCCTGCAACTCGTTTAAACAACACACAGGGCAAGCCGAAATGTTCTGAAGTGTGGTTACATTTCTAGGGCCATATGGCTTCTGCGAAAACGCGGACGGGATCGCGGAGTCCATTCATAAAAATGTAATTTACTCTATAGCGCGGAATGCCACGGAATTCGTCAATTTTGGACGAATAAATCAAAAGTAGCCACTGTCTGCCACTTAATTCGAATTGCGATTATAAACTAGTGTCTGTGAATATTAAAATGCAAAAAGACAGTTTAAATATGAATCCTTCATGTTACACTTGCCTCTGTATGTATGAATGGCGGAAACGCGGTTTTGTTTACTACACAAATACTGAAGCACGCGTGATGCTTGCGGTGATTTCCGGCCTCTGCGTCTCACTATATGACGGCATGAACACAAAAACTTAATCTCCAGAGCTGCTGTGAGAGTCACTTCGCGAGAATTTTACCATTTAATTTGAGAAAACTAGCATCATCATACTGTATACACACAGAAACTTCATGGCAACCTCTCAAAATAAAAGTAGGTTTAACATGTAACAGAAATATATTACTCTTGTATTACTTTTATACAGTATAATGTACATCTTTAAATATTCAATTTTCTATCAAATTTAAATAAAACAATTCAATGATAAAAATAAATATTACAACCAGATTAATCACTTAATTGTAGAAAAAAATAATACAATTATTAGCCTATTAAAAATTATTTAAAGGAATATTCACACAATTTTTCTTCCATGTATTCATTTCAACAGTAAACCTCAGTTTGTTTGCCAAAAAATAAAAGGGTTTAATTTTCATTTGATTTAAAATAAATGTTTACCTTCATTTGATTTTCAGAAAAATTATAAGAATTTCTTGAGGGAAAAAAAGAAAGAAAACGTTTGTAGGGCCCTATTGTTCAAAATGTTGAAATTGAGACTTTTGGACTTATTTTTCACTGAAATAAATGTTTTTGTAATTACACAGAGAGTAAAGTACCGAAAAAAGGTATCGTTGGGTATCGGCACCGAAATTCAGATACAGATACCATCCAGCGTGTTTATCCACAGTGGAGAGAGAGCGCGTACACATGGTTGCCAGGTTGACAAAAAGAATTAGCACGCTTAGCAGATATTTCCATGTTGCGCAAGTGTGAAGTTCTGTTTTGGGGATTACCTCACTTTATATCAGACAACCCAGTTGTGTTCCCCTCTGCGGCCAGATTAAACCTTGTTGTAGCCTATATATTATGCTCTATTCATTATTTTTTAGAAACCTCGCACTTTTCAACTCCATTTTAAACGGTGTTCTTGTATTCAAATCTCTGTGACGATACATCGTCGTATCGATGTATCGAACACAGCACTAGTGTGGACCATGTTTTTTGTTTAGTCAAAGGTCTGGCTACATGAGGCTACACATGTGCCAGTTCATCTAAACCCTACTGGTTTATGTTTAATATCCAAGTAATACCCTCAATAGCTGGAACATATCATGTTATTTCAGCCCAGTGTGGTCCTGCTGTGCTCGTGTGTCTATATCAGCGTCTGGGCTGTCTTTGATTGCTGGTGTTTCAGCATGTTTCTGAAGTGTTATTCACATTCTCCTCCTTGTGCCTTTGTGGCCCATCTGTCTGTGTATGTGAATCTAGTTTTTCACATTTTTATTGTTTGTGAACATACTGTGGGGGGAATTATGCTGTCTGTGCTTTTGGTCATGTATTCCCGGTTGCATCCTTGTGCTTTTGTGTGGTATTTTAAGAATTTTGTTCAACTCAAATTATGCTATTTTACCATATGAAACAGCGCAATAAGAAATATAGTTCTTGTGTTATATGGTACTTTGGAGACCAAAAGCGGATTGATTTTTAGCTTCATTAAAGACCCTTTTTAACTTTGTAGTTTTGAGCTCATATAGAGTAAATGCTAGTATACACCTAAATGGTTACAGAATTATTTTACAGATACTTTTGTACTTTCTATTCATCAAAAAATCCTCAAAAATAGTCAATATTGAAATAAAATCAAAATGTTCAATGTTGATAATATTAATAATGTTTTTTGAACATCACATCAGCATATTAGAATGATTTCTGAATAATCATGTGACACTGAAGACTGGAGTAATGATGCTGAAAATTCTACTGTTCAACTATTTAAAAATTTTAAACATTCACATAGAAAACGTTGTTTACAAACATCGAAATTATAATAATAATTAACAATATTACTGTTTTGTTGTATTTTGTATACAGAAGTGACTACTTCTACGTTTATCTGAGAGACAACTTAATTAAAAAACATGAACAAATCTTACCGTTTTAAAAATTTTGACTGGTAGTAGGCCTATGTAAAATATTTTTTTCCCCCCAAAATTGCTATCTAGATTGTGAATACACACCCTGCTAGTAACAGATAACAGATATACCTTTGACTAGCAAATCATGGTTCATAGTTGTGATGTAGACTGTAACATATTAACTATTTAAAAAAATAAAAAAATAAATACATGATACTTTGATATGCTCTGCTCTGCCCTTCTTCCTTTTTTTTTAAAGGAAAGAAAGGCCTTTTGATATTTTATTGACTGTAGATGGGAGGAAATAGTGTGGTGGAACAGGATTGTGAAATGACATGAAATTGTCCATTTGAGAACCACAGCTCAAAGAAAAAGAGAGATTATATGAGTGAAAAATAAGTCTTAATATTTTACACTCTAATTACATAGTACATTTGTCTAATTTTAAATATTTTACCAGAAAAATTGTGAAAATGATGTGTCAAGGATAGGCATGGGCCGGTATGAGATTCTGACGGTATGATAACCTTAGATAAAAATATCACGGCTTCACGGTATCATGGTATTGCGAATACAGCTCTAAAATGTAATTTTTAAATGTCTTTAAAAATAAGTGTTAAACTTTTTTTTCCCCACTGAACACAATATATTTAATTTTTAAGAAACATATAGAACATTTTGGAACAGTAAACATGTCAGGCTAAATAATTAAATTATTCTTAATTAAGTGCAGTCCCTTAAGTGAGCCTAAACCTGCAGCTCAACAATAATCAGAACATAAATAAATTATTTTCTGTAAAAAAAAAAAGGAAAATCCCTATAAATGAAAAAAAAAATGCAGTCACTTAATAATCAAAAATATAATCAAAACAATTTCTGTAAAAAAATTAAAAATGTGGTCATTAAACCTGCAGCTCAACAAGGTTTTTGGAGACATGCTCACTTTCTACACATTCATCTTTCAGTCCAAGTTATGATGCAGGAATGTTCACCTTTTCTGGATTAAAGGTGGGTTAAGTGATTTCTGGTAGCCAATGTTGACATTTTTAAATCACCAAAACAAACACGCCCATACCTCAAAAGGGTCTCGCCCCTATTTTGATAGCTTCGCCCCACACATACGTACGCAACCCAGGCAACGATTAGTTCTTTGAAACCAATGTTACACCGTGTCTACACCGAACGCGAATGGCGCGGCGTGACAAAATACTAGGGAACTCATTATAATCAGTGATGCTGTCTACACCATAGATATATATACATATCTATGGTCTACACTGGATGCGGCGCGGCACGACACGACAAATCCCCGACAGAAAACTGCTGCTGCGTTCTATTTATGACGTATTGACACAAATTTCAAATGATTTTCAACGGTCGCTTTGTCGCGTCCAGTGTACTAGACAGACTTTAACGCAGACACGGTGTTACTCACCTATTGAGAAGAAACAAAGCAACCTCGGCGTCCGATCGCAGGCCTTCCAGTCCTTGAGTTCTCTCCAGCGCTGGAAAGCTGATCCGATATTTACACGGTTCCTACTTCTTGCCTTAAGCCTTCTTTTGTTCCGCAGACGTCCCCCCCCACAGCACTGACAGATTCTTTATTTTTCAGTTGGTGACTGATTATATAAGGCAATGCAGTGAACTGTTCCCTAGTATTGTCTTATATAGTTATTAATAAAAACAGTATTGCTATAAATCTGAATGTAATCGAATGTTTATCTGAAAGTTTTTTTTTATACCTCCGATATGATTTTTGATCATGTGAATACCCCTAATACCCCATGTCTGTACACCAAGTAGGGCTAATGGCCAAAATATATATCACGATATATTTCTTAATTTCAGTCGATACGATATAATTCCGATATCATTATGAGCACTATTTATTTGAAAAATAAATCTTTTGTAACATTATAAATGCCTTCATCATCACTTTTGATCAATTTTAAGCGTCCTTGCTAAATAAAAGTATTAATTTCTATAATTTCTTTCCCAAAAAAATAATAAAAATTATACTGAATGGAATAGTGTATAATGTTACAAAAGCTTTTTATTTCAGATGCTAATCTTTGGATCTTTCTTCTCTCATCAAAGAATCCTGAAAAAAAGTAACTGTTTTAAATATTGATAATCGGCATATTAGAATGATTTCTGAAGGATCATGCGACACTGAAGACTGGAGTAATGATGCTGAAAATTCAGCTTTGATCACAGAAATAAATTACATTTTAAAATCTATTCAAATAGAAAGCAATTAGTAAAAATAGTAAAAATATTTCTAAATTGTACTGTTTTTGCTGTACTTTGGATCAAATAAATGCAGCCTT
>NW_015507002.1:61060-109602 GCF_001515645.1 Sinocyclocheilus grahami
ATATTGATAATCAGCAAATCAGCATATTAGAATGATTTCTGAAGGATCATGTGACACTGAAGACTGGAGTAGGCCTAATGATGCTGAAACTTTAGCTTTGATCACAGGAATAAATTACATTTTAAAATCTATTCAAATAGAAAGCAATTAGTAAAAATAGTAAAAATATTTCTAAATTGTACTGTTTTTGCTGTACTTTGGATCAAATAAATGCAGCCTTCGTGAGCAGAAGAGAATTCTTAAAAACAATTTTTTTTTTTTTATGTTCTGTTACTGTTCAAAAAATTTTGACTGGAAGTGTAGGCTGATTATTCTTATAGATTGAAATAAATGTGCTTGAGCCAGACAAAAAGGGTATGAAAAGTGCTCTGAGTTGCTGCAGAAAACAAAACAAAATTGAGCAACAACAAAAACATGTTGCTAGACGGGCTTATTATTGAAAATGCAAACTCATTCTATGCCAGCAGGAGGTGCTTTTAGATTGATACAACTAGAGGTTTCCCTAGTAACGGCTGTAATCAAAGCAGCTCAGCTCATGAATGCTACTTTATCAGATAAAATGAAAATGCCATCGAAACTTTTCTGAAGACAGTCGGTTCCCTTCAAAGATACGTTCATATAAAACACCTGCGCCACGTTTTGATTTTGAAACGTGCAGTGCTCTTGTTTATTCAACTAAATCAAACGCCACAAATAAATCAATGCATGGGAAGCACTGGTAATGTATATCGAAATATCGGAAATGTGTTTAAAAATCATATCACCGTTATTGAAAAAAATTATATCGCGATACATATTGATATTGAATTATTGTCCAGCCCTAACACGAAGACAGAAGTAACAATCTAAACATAATGGCTGTTAATCGTAGAGCTTGGCAACGGTAATTTTGCTGCTGGAAATGCAGGCTGATAAGATGAGGCTGAGCGCTGGTAATAATGGAATAGCATTGCAGGAACTCTTGACCCCATGATAGAGGCCAGATGAGCTGATATACGAACCCCCTCTCCTTCTCTCATTACTCTGTCCGATCACAGGGCTTCAAACACTCTCCCACTGCTGCTATCTCACTATCTTTAATTTAAAAATGCAGAAGGACTGCTAGAGAGGGAGATAAATATCAGGACCGGCTGTCCATCTTGTCTCAACATACATGTTGCTCAGTCTTGTCGAATGCCCTTTCATTTTTAACCTCTGGGCTTTAAATCAGCTCCGGCTCCTCTGTTGTTCCCATCTGATTGACTTCTGCTCATCATAGAGATGAAGAGAAGAGCTGAGAGAGCCATAATGGTGGGTTTGCAGATTAATTTAGCTCTGGAGCACAGTCTTGGGACTCCTCTACACACCCCAAATACCGTGAAAAAAATATAACCGGATCAGCACAAGATGCTTCAAGAATCTGTTTTCAGGGCTTGAATGAACTTCTTTATGAGGCTACTCAACTTGTAATGTTTTGGCATCCGAGTGAAGGGGTTAGTCTTTTGGAAATGATTTAAAGGCGAAGTGTTTCATTTCTGACTAGAATTGCCAAATAAATGACTGCTTTCTTATACATTTTCTAATTTCTCTCTGAATGGCGAAATTATAGTTCTTTCTGCATATTAAAGGTTCACACTAAAATGTAAAATGGTCATAATTTTTGTCATTACTCACCCTCATGTTTTTTTGTCAGGCATTTTTTGAATTAGTTTTTGTTATTATTTTTTATTTAATTATTTATTTATTTATGTTTTGGTCCATACAATGCAAGTTAGTTGTTTGGACTCCACTGACTGTCTGCAGAACACAGAAATGCATACAGATTTATAATGAGAAAATATAACAAGTCCTCTTTGGCTGAACTATGTAATATTTTCAATAACAACAACAAAAAAGGTCAAGTAAAACTTGTAAACAATGAAAATTGATTAATTATTTTAATTAATTATTAATTAATTAATATTGATTAATCATTATGGATAATTGTTTTTTTTCTCGTCATACATTAGCTTTTGTTTTTCGTTTAGTTTTATTTATTTTTTTTATAAGACAGACAGTGATGATTGACAGGAAATGATTAGGGCGAGAGAAGGGAATGAGATCAGGATGCACAACTGACCTGACTCAATATATGCACATGCACTGACTGCTGATATTTGCTTTTATTTTGTCAACTGAGTTCACATCAAGTCAAATTTATTTCCTGAAAGTAAGCAACTTTTTCCACCATCAATTCATTTTCAGGGTGCAAAAAACTGAATTTTATTTAATATTTTCTATTCATGAATATATTATCACAAAAATAAGCAAGAAACACAAGTATTCTGCCCTACATTTTGAAACAAAGGGCTTTGTGGAAGTGCATGAATTAATTAAAACAATAATAAATCTCACAATATAAACCGCTCTTGTCCATTCTCTGAAAAAATTGTTTTAAAGTTGATTTGACATTGAACAGGAAGATCTAATGTGACCAGCAGAATTGTTCAGTAACGCCCTGAAGGTCAAACCTTTTGTTGAGCTGTAAAACCGCATCTGTTTGCATTCAATATTGCCACTTGTCATTGATGACCGTCAGTAAAGCTATTTCTAGGTGATGCAACAAAATTTTCCTCTCTAACAGCCTGGAGCGCAGAGGCAGAGTGCAATTTATGGTAAGCAGAATCGACGGGAATCAATAGGATTTTCATCAGCGTTATGTTTTCATACTTCACAAGAGGTCCAGGCTGCCGTGAGGATAAATGATGCACTATCAGTTCCATTGCACTCCTCTCTTTCTACCCCCCCCCCCCTCTCTCTCATCCATCCTTTCACTTTGTGCTCTAACGACAAGACGAGTTTCAGCACTGGGAAATAATCCACTTTACCGTTTTTCCCCATGTCGACTGCTGTCCAGTTTGTTAAAGAACATTTTAGAGGATTCTTTTGTCTTTTGTTGGGCTTTCATGTGTGTTATAGCTAGTGGTTTAGAAACTTCTGCTCAGATTTATACTCTATATATTGTCTATATATATCTGTCTATATATTTTCCAGTGAAGGTTCAGTTTCAGAAAGATCGGCCTATTTTTTAGGTTTATGAAGAGTGTCTTAGTGAGTAGAATGCTTTAATGTGAATTGCTTCAAGGAGAATTGAGCTTTTAATTGATTGAATTCAACATATATTTCTGAATCAGCTAGCAAGTGGGTTTCTCAACTAGTCAACTCATCTATTTTAAACAAGCCCCTAAAAGGAATATTTTTAAGTTTAGTAGAAGTGGTATTTGTGGAGTAATTATTATGTGGAGCAATGATTATGTTTTATGTTCATATTATTCACATTTCACCATAATCAGATATCCCATAGAAACATTCATCAATAATAAGCTTAATTTATTGAATAAATAGCCTTCATACTCTCCATATCACTTGAGTTACTTTTTTTAAGACCTTGAAAGGAAAAATATAAAGATATATTTCCTGCAAATTAGTGATGCGCGGATGGCGGTTATATCCGCGCATCACTAATTTGTAAATATATTCTGATTATTTGCGGGGTGGGTCGCGGGTGGATAAAATAAATCATTATTGATGTGTAAGGTCCGCGCACCTGGTCCAAGGAAGGTATCCAGTGGCGGATGAAGGTCTCTTGCGTGTTCGGTCTTTTCAGCGCGCAAATATTAACTAAATTTTCTAAAATATGAACGTGTTTTAAATAGGCTACAGAAATTTAACTTAAAATTAACATTAAAATATATTCAACAAAACATTATTTAGTCAAGAGCAGTGAAGGATTTTCTCTGTCTTTTGTTGTTTGATTAACATTAATGACAGACGGCTTTATTAGGCTGCTGTCACAAGACCTATTTCACGGATCCAATACTGATACTCGTGCGTTTTATTTCGCAACTGTTTACATGAACTTAAGACAAACCCGACAGTGCTTTCTCAATTTGGTACTCGCAGCGCGCGCTTTGGACATGACTGTGAGCGCACAGAAAAGTGCCTCTGGAGAGCGCGAGTACCGAATGGCTTAAAAAGACATGAAAATAATACATTTTTGTGACGATGCAACAATGACCGATTAGGCAATTGACAATTCTGTCAACTGTGCCGAAACGCGAGCTAAAGTCTTCTATCACAGCGTGCAGCAGCTCTAGATGCGTCGATGTGAAGCGAAAGTCAAAGAGAGAAGACGCGGTACAACTGATGGTTTTCATCTGACGGTTTGTGTGGATTTATTTACTCATCTAACCTACACGCTATATTGAATAAATGTTTTGCAGCAATTTCTTTCATTTTAAAGTCGAAAGCTGCGGGAATGGGTAATGCAATGTATAGGCAATCCCGCAACGAAATTCAGGACCTGATTAAACATAATTCTATTATACAGAGAATTGTGAAATAGATTTTCATAACTTTTCAAAAACTTTCTAGGTTTATTTATTTTTACAAAACTTTCCAGACCTGGAAATTGCTGTTCAATGACTTTTCCAGGGTTTTCATGACCATACGAACCCTAATGTGATGATCGAGTGCGGTTATCTAAATCAGACAAAAATACAGGTGCGGGCGGGTTTGGCGGGTGGATAATTTATTTGAAGCTGCGGATTCGGGTGACGTTTTAGCTCATCCGCTCATCGCTACTGCAAATGCAGTTTTTTTATGATGTGGAGTAGGGGTGACCCCGAATAGTCGAAAATTCGATGCTTCGATAGGATGAGCCTGATTCGATTACGAATCTCACAGTCGAATATTCGCGAGGTGTTATGATCATGCCATTTTGGCTATGTAGGGGTGCTCAAATGTCTGATTTCACATAGAACTACTGTACTCTAAAAAATGCTGGGTTGTTTTAACCCAATGTTGGGTCAAACATGGTCTAACCCAACATTTGGGTTAGTCCATATTTGACCCAACATTGGGTTGAAACAACCCAGCATTTTCTAGAGTGTGGTTTTCTTCCAATAAGTTCATATACAGCCTATTAAAATAATGCTTTAAATAAGAATCTGAAAAGAAAGAAGCTTCAAATAAATATTTTAATGTGCATGAAAAAATCCAAACACCCCTCTAGATTTAAGTTTCACTTTCCATAATCCGTGACTGACAGAGGGAGCATCTTGGCGGCAGGGATTTCAAACTTTAACAAGACTCAAATTGACACAGGCAGAGTGAAAGGCTGGTTCCCTTTCATGGGAACTTCGAACTGCGTCCTCTAGGGGTTGCCATGGGGAACGCCTCGTCGTGACCCGTGTCTGAAGCATACATTGAAAAAACACCAACTCGTTGGCCGGCGACAGCCATGACGTCACTACCGGTGCGACTATAAAATAGGCGCCGGGAGCACACATCATCCTCTTCTTCGTCTTCATTGACTGTTCTGTTTGAAGCGTGCATTTTCAAGGAAAAAGTAAGAGCTATCTATTTATTATGGCGAGCACTAGTAGAGCATTTAGAAGGTGTGTGCATCCGTGTCAGCGCTATTTGACACCAGATGACACACACGATTTATGTGTTGTTTGTTTGGGCGAGGAGCACGCACGCGATGTCCTCGAGGGGGCAATCTGCGTGCATTGTGAGTTTTTTCCAATGAAAAAACTCCGTTCTCGTTTGTCTCTCTTTTCAAGTAAAGAGGGGCAGCCATCTGCTGCCCGCGGTTCAGGACCCTCCGCTGCTGAGGCACGGAGGAGAATGAGCTGAGCCCGAACAACCCAGGGGTCCTAGCCCGTCTTGGTTTGAGGATCAGAGACTGGCTCAGAAGGCTAGTGTCGCGGCTCGTGCTCCTCCCCCGCCCGTGGGTAAGGGTAGGAAGAGTCGCGGGTCAAAGGAAGGTAAGCAAAAGACCTAAGGGATGTGATCCAGACGGGCGTCAGCGCTTTTGTCTGGCTCAGAGTGATACCTCAGTATCTACTCATTTCCTTCGGGGGTCTTACATCTGTAACCACCATTCTCCTGTAACCACCATCTCTCCACCTGACCGAGGTTAGGTGGGAAATTTCCTGCATTATAGTCTCCTATACTGGACCTATTAGGTTTGGTTGGTTCTATGGCTTCATAGTGATCATCTTACTGATGGTCTGGTCTAGAGGCTTCTCCGGACAGAGCTCCGACGCAGGAACCTTGGTGGGTTCGATCGATTGAGTACGATCCATGTCTAATATATGTATATATGAATATATATGTGTATCTAATGAGACTGGTGGTTGTGTGTATAACCCTTCTGCTAGTTTCTTTGCAGTGTTTCTCGGGACCTGTGTGTTTCTGTCCCTTTCTAGGGTAGGTCCTCGATGGGCACCCCCTCTGCTGGGTTCAGAAACCGGGTGCTCGACTTGCAGTGCTAGAAAATGTACACGTCACATCATTGACCCATATATATATATATATATATATATATATATATATATATTGTATATATATTATTTATCCCGTATAAGATGCATTTGGTTGATTTGCGCTGCAGTAAAGCGCTTCATTGTAGTACTACGGGGATTATCTCTTCAGCGCGTAGCGCGAGCAGGAAAAACAACAATGCAGAATATTAATAACTATGACTGTCATATACATAACATTTATAATGAGAACACTATTATAATAAAACGCTGTGAATTTTTAGAGTTTAGTTGCTGTGTTTCTGCACGTTGTTGCATGAAGAAGGCGTCCACAAAAGGAGTTCATTCAGAGCTGTGCAGACACAGTCATGTGCATTCGGGGCATTTTGTGCACATAGCCTATGATAGCTTATTAACGTTATGTTGTATAAATAATGAAGCATATTCTATAAGAGATCAATAATGGGTTAAATCCCATTGATTAAAAACCTGCTATCAAAGTTTCATTCTACTGGTCATCTTCAGCGTGTGCAGCTCAAAACAGAAATGCAGAACATTAATAACTACACTCTAAAAAATGCTGGGTTGTTTTAACCCAATGTTGGGTCAGATATGGACTAACCCAACTGTTGGGTTAAATTTTGATTACATTTTAAAATTAGCTTTTTAACCCAACAGTTGGGTTAGTCCATATTTGACCCAACATTGGGTTGAAACAACCCAGCATTTTTGGTAATGCTTTAGATTACAACCCGCAATGTACTGCGTAAGTAAACAGAATTTACAGCGTAACTTTTTTGTAATTACAGTGTACCTATTCAGTACCTCCGTGTAGGTATAAGGTAACAATATGCGAAAGTTTAGAGAATAAAGGAGTAATAATCTGTAAAATTACAAATTATTTCTACTGTAAGTATTTTGAAACTAAGGGGTACATATTCTAATATTACAGGGTATGTATGACCTCTTATATTTGCAAGCGATTAAGCAAAAACATACACTGTGTACTTTTTTATAGCCTACACATAAAACACGCTGGTAATTGTTTCAATCCAAATGCTCGGTTGAGACTGTTGGGTTAGGAAGCTGGCTTGATGTGACCCAATTTGGGTTGATATCAGTAATAACCCAATGTTGCTGGGTTATGGATGTGGAGGACGTGAATGAGAGCATGCCGCAAGTCACGCGAGTTCAAACGTGAACGGCTCTGTGTGCGACGAAATCCGTGACTGCAGTGCTTAAGACGGGAACTTGTGGAAAATAGGAGAAAACGAATCAACGCACAGATGAGGGACAACTTTGAAACTGTCTGGAGTGTGTTCCTTTAAAACTGCAACAGTGAATGTGATGAGCGCGAACTGGAAACAGCTGGAATGGCGCATGAGACGAGTCTATCTGTGTTTGCGGCGCTCATGACAGGAATATGTGTTGAACATACAAGAAAACTAATCAACACGAAGAGGAGAGAGATTTTTGAAACTGACTGGAATGTGTTCTTTTAAAACTGGAGGGTTTTATCCTTTATATGTTCTCACAACATTGAGCAGCGACTGATGAGCGGTAAAACCGGGAACTGAACTAACGTTACTCAAAATGGTGCTTGAGGACGTGGATCAAAACGGTAAATCAAAGACGGTAAAATCCTGTCAGTTCGCTATAATTCACAGTTTAATCTTGACTTTCAGTGTTTATTACTGTGTTTATTGGCGTGATGGTTTGGCCATAATAGTTTAACTAGTCATTACTAGTTAATCAATTAGTCATTAAGTCAGTGGGTGAAAAACATGAACAAATTGAACAAAATCTATCCTTAAACAAGCTTTTCAAAAGAATTGGGTGTAACTGTATAACCTGTATAAGTATGGAGTTGCTTTGCTTTTTTCTGAACTGGTGTAATACATTTTAATATTTTATTAGGCTATCTGTTGCCTGTGTTGTTACTGTTGTCATATTGTGTGTGATTTTCATTTTAAAACCCATTTTTGGTTAATTTAACCCAGCAGTAGGCCTATAGTAAATTGCAAACAATATTTGAATTAAATAAAACAGTCCACCATGTTTATTGATACATTACCTGATATATAATGTATGTATGTATGACCTAATGTATGAGCAATTTGTTGTAGCCACTTACCCTGTAACTACATGGAACAAGGGGGGAACAAAGCACCACTTTAATTTACAGCCCGCAAATGTTGTATTTACCCTGTAACTACATGGAACAATGGTGGAACAAAGCACCACTGTAATTTACAGCCCACAAATGTTGTATTTACCCTCTAACTACGTGGAACAAGGGGGGAACAAAGCACCACGTCCATCGTCCATCGCGATGTTTCACTGTAGACATCGTCCGATGCCAATATTGTAGACATCGCCCAACCCTAATCTGGAGTGTCTTCATGCACTCATGGCAGTGTAGCGTGCTTGTATTGGATCTATCTTTCTTCAACGACAATTAAACCCAGGAGGAAAAAGAGCTTGTCTCGATAGTCTAGTGTGCTTTTGATGTACTCGCATGCAGGGAATTACAGTAAATTAACCGTATCCCTCCCAATGTGATTGGAGAGAAATGCACATAATGTGGTCTGTCATTTTAACTGGCCGATATAATTGGCGGCAGCAGCTCTGTTAGCAATGCATCATAATCATCTTATTTTAGCTCATCCATTGCGCTTCATGCCAGAACCTCATTGTCCTCTAGAAATAACCTGATGCATCTGGTCTGACCGAGAAAACCGTCCATTCCTATTTCAGAAATTTGCATGCTCTTTTAAACGAGAAACATGATGGATAATTGTTGAAAGCCATGTCTATTGCATGCAAGGATGTGGCAGGGCTTATTTTGGTATGCCTGTACTGACTTATGATGCTTTATTTATTGTCTATGAAGTACTGTAGGAGCGGTGATTCCCAGGCAGGGATGCGAGTACACGAGGGTGTACTTGGAAAGATTTAGATTTTTAAACCTGGTAGTCTTTTCTTCTCATTAAAATATGAACAAATGACAGTGTATTCACTTGTGGGTGATATTTCATACCCGTTGAGCATATTTTAAATTCTACCATATAAAGAGTATAAATGACTTTCCTTTGTTAATGTCCCATCTGGATTTCATCACTAAATAAATTTGCTGTTGCAGTAGGTGTTTATCAGAAAAAGTTTTTCAATGATTGCCACCACAGTGCTAAAAACTTGTGATACACTAGCAAGCTCAGGTATCTTATTTAAGAAATAGTTCACCCAAAAATGAAAATTTGCTGCAAATTTAGTCACCCTCAGGCTTTCAAAGATTGTTTCATCATTGGAATATAAATTTAGCATTACATTACTTGCTCCTCTGAAGTGAATGGGTGCCTTCAGAATGAGAGTCCAAACAGCTAATAAAAACATTACAATAATCCACAAGTAACCAACATGAATGCAGTCCATCAGTTAATGTTTTGTGAAGCGAAAAGCTGTGTCTTTGTAATAAATCTATCAAGACATTTGAACTTTAAACCACCTCCACTTCTCTCTGCTGATTTTTTTATTTTGATAATGCTACATGACATTCAAAATAATACTGTACAAGTAAAAAAACAAAAACAATTTTTTTGTTGTTGAATGGGTAACTTTAGGGAAACACTGCTGTAGAGTTCCCTCAAAGAATATTTGGTGCTGATAAACCCAACTTACCTCCCATTGTATTGCTTTCAGCAGTTATTTGTGGTCCTTCACAAAGATGATTTATTTCCTCTGTAGAGGAGGTAAATGGCAACGGGGGTGGACCCCCATCTGCACAGGTCAGAGGCATTACTCATATTTTCATTATCTTTGATTTCCTTTTTCTTTCTGCTGGGGGTCTTGTTGTCTTATCGATTATTTTTTTAATTTAATTTAATTTTCTTCTTGAGAATGCATTTTTTTCCATGCAGTCCTTTCAAAAATCTACTAATTCATCTTCAGGGTAAAACTGCAGTTTTGTTGACTACAACAACCTGGCAGGAATTTTATTCCAATAATTATTTCTTTCCATGATGCATTATTCAATGCAATGGCAAGTTGATAATGTGCATTTGAAGTATTCACATTGCAAAAATAATTTCCTTAGTCAGTCTTGTTTTCCAGGAGAAATGACTGAACATCCTTAAAACAACATGCATTCACTTGAAAATCACAAACGTCATGAAATGGGTTACGAACAATGCAATTAATTCAAAATATATTCCCTGCAAGTATTTATCTCATGCAGTCATGCCTCTCAAGTATGTATAGCTATTTTTACAGGGGAAAGAAGTGATTAAGATTTTTTTTTTTTTTCTGGGCAAACAAACCAAGAAATGAGCCACACATAAAACTGTGCCTTTGTCCATATTTAAAAGAGCGTAATTTGGAAAATCTCATTCCAAATATATCCTCTCCTGCTAACCAAGTGTCGGCTTACCAGCAGTCGCCCACAGTTGATGGACATGTTCCTGTTTGGCAAATAACATCATTTGGATTGGTGTGCCATCTCAGTGGTGAGTGAAGAACATCAACCTCTGGCTGTGAGTTCCGTCAGAGTTATCTGCCGCCGAGGCATGGAGCGGACAGATAAAACAGTCCTGAAGGGGAAATGATTTATGTACGCTGCCCACAGAGGGAGATTGATGTCTTATCTGATGCAGAAGATTTCAATTCTCTATGCTACAACACAGATAAACAATCAGCCTTCTGTCTGGAAAGCATTTCTTTAATTGTCTGTGTGTGTGTGTGTTTCTCAGTGCTTGTTTTGTCTGGGCTTCTCTTTATTGTGTGTTCTATGTGCATTAGGGCTTGGCGACGTGAAGCGTTTCTCTGTTTTTCTTTCGTTTCATGTTGTTCAGTATCTCTTTACATATTTTGAATCTAATTAGCTCCAATGGCTGTTTGGCTGAAATAATGTTGAATGTAAGAGCAAAAACAGAGTAAACATCTAGTTAAAAATAACCAAAGCATGTTTTCCACACCATTTTGTACCACTTGAACACAAGAAATAAAAGGAAGCATTTTTATTTACTTTTACTAATGATACCTTAACATTAACCTACATACACATTTATTAAAACATCTCAGTAAATGAAAAGTCTCATACAGAGAACGTTTTTGTGTGCACCTCATAAATAATTGAATTTACATTCATCCATTTTCGTTAGAGATTAAACCATAAACACTTTGTTAGCAGTTCTATAATTACGAATCATGAGACAAATCCTGGAAAATCATCATGCAATATGCATATGCACAAGCATTACATGTGTTTCCGTGTGTATGGACATTTGCAGGACTCTTGGCCTGAAATGCATCTGTAATAGCTGCAAATGGCTAGGTTAGAGATACTCCCTGTCTGTTTCCTAAGCCTTTCGTGGATATTTTGCATGGTTATTAAATTCCAAACATCTGCTTCTGCCTCCCTTGACTAACGTCTGAAGACGAGAGCTCAAATGGAGATCAAACTAAAGCTTGCATATCCCTCCATGTTTACCATATTTTAATCACCGCATGAAGCACCAGCCACCATTTTGAACAAGATTCAGTTGAATGCTCACATTTAACCTTGAAATGCCCCTGCTCTAAAGCTCACACTTACAGACCACTATCAGACTGATTATACGGCAGCCCTCCATCAAGACTGATTGGATGACTTGACTGAGATATCTTTAAGTGACTGCATTAAACAAATTAAAAGAGAACGAGAGAGAGAGAGATGAGGGAGGGTAAAGGATTTTCTCATTTTACCACTCACTTTAAATGACCAATTAATCAAAGACCAGAGTATAAAATGACCACAAGATAATGGTAAACAAATCACGACAGAGAGAAGTGCAGACTGCGGTTTTGGCCTCTAGCTGCTTTTCTGATGTATTTTTTTAACTTGGATTACAGGACAGTGCCAATAATGGAGCACTTCATTTGTAAACACATGCATTCGTTGGAGCACACTGTGAAATCTTTGTTTTCTGTTTTGTTCACACATACTGTTTGGTTATAAATAAGTTGACACACATTCTGTAACAAAAGTGACTCCTTTCAGGTCTCACAACCACACTGAGAGCAAGATTGGTTAGCTTGTGCTGTGTAAATACATATGCGGAAACACACACACACGTTTAAAGTTACTGTTGCTTAATAAACAACCCAATTTTGGTCAAAACAACCCAATAGCTGGGTTTGTTCCTTTTTAACCCAGCATTTTTTAGAGTGAAGATTTGAACTTGTCTTTTTAAATAACATGTTGTCATAATCCTTTCTGTTAATGGAAGCTGTCGTCTTGCATATTTACTGTAGTCATTGTCACTATTGCAAAAACAAAAAAGGGGGCTTGACTTGTTTTTTTGCAGGTTGCAATTATTTTTATTTTATTTTATTTATTTTTTTATTAAATTTGCTGAAAATGTACTCACCTTCAGGCATACATACCTCCAAAATATACATGAGTTTGTTTCTTCATCTGAACACATTACGAGAAATTTAGCATTACATCACTTACTTGGTCACCAGGGGATCTTCTGTAGTGAATGAGTGCTGTGCTGTTTCTATTCATAATTAAGACGGCACCCATTCACTGCAGAGGGTCCATTGGGGAGCAAACTACGTAATTCTAAATTTCTCCAAATCTGTTCTAATAAATACTATCATGAAAACAGAATAAGTTTCAGTTACTTGGTTATACACTAAGAGTCATATTTGTTAGTAAATACAATTGTCAGTCTCCAACACCTACTGTGTAAAAGTAGACTTCGTTTTGGCAAAAATCTGTAATCAGGAAGGTATAAGATGCTAGTGTGAAAAACTGTCAGGGGAAGAAAACAGCGATGTGTAACTGTCAAATGCAACTACTGTTTCTAACAAATCATGCCAACCCTCTTTTCTTACTCTCTTCCTTTCCATCTCTGTCTCTATGAATACAAAGAGCGTTTTGACAGGCAGTTCACATTTTTTTATGGAAATAAAAAGCTTCACTTACTACTTTTTACCTCGACTCTTACAGAATCAAGGCTGTGCCGTTTTAAAGGGATATGGAGTGCGCGACATATTGAAGAGATCTAAAATGTCTTAAATCTGCCATCACAGACAAAAACTTTCATCTTATCTTTTAAGACGTCTAACTTGCATCTTACCACAGGGCCGTAACCATCCCCTTTCTCCATGAAGCCTGCAATGAAAAAAGCCTTCTAATTATACATAAACGCAGGTTAAGAGCTTGCAAGAAATATTTAACGTGTGGCATTTTTATGCAGATAATGATGTGGTGGATTTTAGGATTGTCGGATCTGTGTGGGAGATATTAATTGCCTTTAGTGGGCTCTGAGGCTTTTGGTTCCTCTGGCAATAATATAAAATTTATGTGGGAGACTTGTGCTGATCTTCCACTCTGAGCACCATTTCTTTGTTAGTCTCTACACATTTAGCATATTCAACACCTTTTTTCACTGCTCTACCCCCTGCTTACCCACCCATCGTCATACCTCGGTGCTGTTTCCTGTGTGAATGGCTCTCACATTTCATCTTGGCTACGTAATGACGCCCGGCTTCAGATTTTTTCTCAGAAATGAATAAAGCTAGAACGGTTATTTCTTCCTCACAATGCAAATTGATTCACACATTTTGAATAGTCACTAATGAGTGAACATTATAATCATTAATGATTGAGAACTGGTCCTCCTCCTCCTACTTCAAATTATATTCACTTTTTTTTTTTTTTTTAAACAAACGCTCTTCAGCCCATATCTTAGTCACGCTTAAGGACAAAGTGTGTCATTTTTTTGTGCTGTTAAAGTACTCTTTCTTATCCCAGTTTAATGTGCTAAGACCAAATGTTCAGAGCTTGGCTTCTTGTCCTGAAGAATTTGTGGTGCTTCTAACAGATTTCTTCACAGAAATCAATGCATTATTCAGAATTAAATTGAGAATGCTTTTCAAATCCAGATGATTCTTAAATTTGAACATGATTTGAAGTTGCAAACAGGATGCAGATTTGTAATTTAAATTTAAATGCAAGGAATTTGAAATGAATTGAAATGCACAACTAGAAAAGCAAAGTTTGTCAAACTCTGAACAAAACCTTGTTTAAAAGTTTGAAAGTTTATAAGCCGGATGGATGGATAGATATTCTACCCAGATCTTTAATTCTGAATTTTGCATAACCCTTGTACAGTATTTGAGTAGTCTGACATGTCAACTTTGTGTGAGTTTCATATGCAAGCCTGTTGAGTTGCAAAATACATATGTAATTGTGAGTTAAAGTTTAAAATAAGTAAAAAATTCACAGTTGTTAAAAATTGCAGTTACTCTAAGACAGAAACAGGTTTCTTTACTTTCAAAAGCTCTAAATTTAAGTATTAAACATGTTGAGGAGAGATATGATATTTTAAAGCTTGCTTATTTTGACTGGCAAAATTGATTGGCTGACATTGATGGAGAGTGAGATTGTCTAAGTATATATCTAGGGATTAGAATATCTTGGCGGTTGGGCTTCTTTGACCCATAAGTAACCACTTAGCAACCACTGAAAATACCTTAGAAACCACATAGCAATATGTAGCAAAATGTACTTATTTTTGTAATTCCATCTGGTGCAGCTCTTGGTGCAAAAAAAAATGCACACTTCGCCTTTAATAACGAAAGCTATACAGTCCCACGTTTACCTTCACAGCAAATCTTGTTGAAATTCAGGCATGTCTGAATGAGTCAATAGAGCTACAGTAGTGAGGACAAAATGTGTTTGTGTTGAGCATCTGTTCTGTAAGCTGTTTTTGTGCTTTTCCCTGTTGTTAAATTCAGTGTCGGCTGTATGCAAATCCAGTGAGTGGATAAAGACTCAGTCCTAAAGTAAAACTCAACATTTATTCAGACTAACAAATGACTGAGGTAATCTGTCAGCCTGTGCACCGGATGTCATATTTCTCTCGCTGTCTCTTGTGTAATGCAAATAGAGGAAAGCAACCCATACTGTTGCCAGATGTTAATACAACTACAGTTTGAATGGAGATCCTTCAGATATTAAAAGTGGTTTTAAGAACAATAGAGAGAAAGAGAAAGGAGCATTTTGCCTACTTTATGATTACGTAAGCTACTCTCTAGATGGTGTATATTTCCCGTGGAGCACGAACCGAATCGCAGATAGATTAGATTTAGAGCCAGTGGGAGTGATAAATCTCTCTCCCAAGCTTTCTGTTCAGGGACGCCCTCTTTTTCTCACACCCCTGCACCCCGTGAACGCGGTATGGCCTCTTTTTGAGGCTTTGTTTGTACGCGCTCTTGCTCTGTGTAATTGTGCTCAATAGGTAGCAAATGCATCGTCGTAAATCAGTGCTTTCCTAACGCTGGCAGGTCAGGATGGAGCTCGGCCTCTCTGCTCTAGCGGAGACAAACATTTACCCAGGTTCTCCAACCCAACTGCTCACCTGTCGGACAGCTAGGGCTCTCAGATCGTGGACCCTTGCTGGTGCTGCACCCCAGGCTACTGGAATGAGTTCAAGGATATGGAGTGTAATGTTATAATTGCTCCGGAGATATCTTGATGAATATTCTTCTCAGGACGCTTCATTTAGTTACAGTAGGCCAGTGGGATATGTTGCTGTCATACAGTGGTTTTCTGCAGGGCTGTATGCAAATGGAAACAAATGTTTTGAATCGGAGAGCTACCGGACACATTATTTACCTTATCTGGATATGTCCCTATTCTCTGCTCTTCCTGAGGGAAATAGACCAGTCAAACTGCTCTACTATGCTAACAATTGTGTGCTTTGTCCAAGATTGCCCAATGGATGTTCAGCCAACACTTATTGAAATATTGTATGAAACCTTGTAAATTTCAACCTGAACTTGACATTTAGTTAGAACAACAGGCAAAATTGTGACAATTCTGACTTTTTTCTTTGAATTGCAAGGAAAAAAGTCTTTGATATATCAATAATTTTGTTTAAAAGGCACAATTCAGAATTTTTGTCTTGCAATTCTGACTTTTTTTTTTCAATTCCGTGGTGGAAACAGACTTCCATACATTTCTTATTAAACGATTAAAAGGTTTTAATTAACTTGCAATAATGTGCAAAAGTAAACTTCCATGTTTTTAGAGAAAAACTAAATTACATTTTTCTATTGTGTATTGACAAGCCACTGACCATAAAACTGTATAGTGCTAGTTTCTTTTTTTTTAAATAAACGGCATATAATTTAATTTAATTTATAGTATTTTTGTGCTTATTACAATAATTTTTTGCTTTTGTGACTAAAAACTATGAAATAGTTTTTCACTTGCATATTTGGACAATCAGTGCAGATCATTGTCTCACTGGCATAATGCGAAGTTTAATTTATTTATCTATTTTTACAATTCAACTCAAGCCATGCATTATGTCGACGTAAGGCCATTTCCTGCTAATTGTTTCTCTAAACCAAACGTTTCCAGTTTGTTGAGTGTTGATTTTGTACCCTGCATAGAGGTGTTCTGCCTGCTTTCTAGCATTCATGACTCATCTAAGAACTGGCAGCACATTTGCTTTGTTAGGGAGAACAATATGCATTATCATCATGGTGTAAAGCAATCTTGCTAAAAAATCTTGTTGAACAATATTTCACACCCATCTTTCAGCTCTGACGGCTCACACTTAATTTATGAAGTGATATTCTTATACTGACCCAACAAAGAATGAGCGTTACACCTTTCAATCAAAGGAGCGAAGCGAGATTCACCTTTTCAAAGCAGCGAGAGAGAAATGAACCGCTAACTAATGATGTAAGATACTTAATTACGGCTCAAACTATCCACCGGAGAGTTGCTTGTGACACTTTAATTAATCTAGCAACTTGTACTCGTCATTTTCCTCTGATGAATAATAGTTAGTGATGGCTGTTGTATTTAATCATATTGAACATTGGCAGGGGTAATTGGTAACTGCAAACACTCTAATATGGGGGATTCAACATGGGAATTGGGGTCACGCAATGTGCAGTCCTCCATGTGGTGAGGAGGGAACGGGAAGCTGACACGTCATGCGGTGTGACATGCTATTCTCGATCTGAAACGACTTTAAAGAGCATTTTTCCAATTCTTCAATGATTATGCATGCAGATTTTATGACTGCTTATTTATTAAAAGGCTACAAGGAATAGTTGTATATTAAAAAAATATTTGTCACACAGCAGGACCATTTAAAATTAACAGTGGTGGCCAAAAAGGGATTTAAAATTAAATGATTTAGTGAAAATGAGAAAACCTAATTAATATATTTATTAATATATATACACAGTGAGATCAGTGGTGACAGTGTCTTTGGGAAGTGAAGACAGGGTGATTGATCCTGAGGCATTAGGTTAGGTGGTCACCTTATTGGTGACCCGGCTGTGACTCGCTGCACCTGGACCTGAAGGACACCTGGTGCACGCACAGACAACCAAACACACACATAAGCTGTGGTGAACGGCACAATGTGTGTCAGGTGTGCTTCATCATGTTGCCAGCAGGGGTTCTGTTGTCACTCCCCTCCTCTTGGCCACCCGCTGTTGTTGTGAGTGTGGATATGGGATGACGATCGGAGGACTATGATGGCAATGACTTCAATGAATCATCACCTGGATACCACAGTTAGCTTAAACTTGAATAGTCTGTTTAATGGCTAAGAAAGTGTCACCAGATGAAGATGAAGCGGACGAAGGCAGGTTAAAAAATAATAATGAGGTTTAATTCACAAGCAAGCGTAACTGTGTGTAAAACACATACACTAACAACAACCGACATCTGAAGAGTGTACAAGGAGGAACTAAAATACAGAGTGGTGATGAACTAAATGATGATAAGCTGGGATGAATGGTTAGTGTCCATGGGAACAGATAAGTGGCGGGAAACAAAGAGAAAGAAACACATGTGTCGGGTGAAAACAGAAAGTAACTGAACATAACTGTGACAGGAAAATGGGTAAAGTGAATTTATGCATCTTGTAGGCTAGTATTTGTAAGAGAAATGCACTGTCATCAGGATATTATTGTAGAAATGAACATTTGATGGAGTTTATCTTCCTGTAATGATCAGTGACTGTACAGTGCTTATTAATAAATTAATTAAAACAACATGAATAAATTATTTTATATACAATTATTTGCTTCAGAAAACATTGATCTCTTCTATTACAATATGTACATATATCTCACAGTGTCTGTGTTTAGGTAGTTGACATTTATACAATGTAATTTATTTCTCTGTTTGTATATTTTATATATATGTGTTGCGTATCTGGTCCATGAACTTCCGTCTGCTAGCCATCAGAGGTCACCCTTTCCATTTTCATTGACTCTCGCACATATCACCCCGGACTACATATCCCATCATTCATTGCACTGATTGCACACAGCACTGATTGCACACAGCTGTTTCATATCACTCACTCACTATTTAACACTCACTCTGATCCCTTCCCGGTGCCGAGTATTGTTTAGCGCTTATCATTTGATAGCTACACTACAGAGCCCTTGTTAGTTTCCCTGCCTAAGCCTAGTCTTGCCTTGTCTGTTTTCTCGGTTTCTGATCCTTGCCTGGTTTCCTGGATTTATCCCTCTAGTCTCACCCCTGTTGGATTACGTTCGCCGTCGACTGATCCTCGCTTGGTTAATGGACTGCTCTTGTTTTCTCTTCTATATACCTGTTCACCATTTCCTGACCCTCGCCTGTTTTGACCACGCCCTTAATAAAAGCTTTGCAGATGGATCTGCACGTCTCTTGTCTCGTCGGCTCCGTTACAGTATGCATGTACAAATACTAAAAACCAGCATGGTACCACACATGACACTAAAATAATGCAATAAACATTACTTTAAGAATGTAAGATATTGCATAAATGTCCAATGTATAAGAGAAAAAAAAAACTAAGAAAGCACAGTTATTTAAATAAAAAAACATCAAATGTTACACAGGGAATTCTGGAAATGTCAATGTTAATTATAAGATGACTTGCTCTTTTTCACTTAAAAAAACTAAATTTGAAAGTATTTTACTGTAAAAATGCATGACATTTTTGGGCCATATATTGTAAGGGAATCTGAAAGTACACTCTTAACATCAGTCAACCAAGCATTATAATATGATAATCAAGTATTATTTAATAATAGAAGCTTAGTGATTAGAATTAAAACTTGGCTACCATGTATGAATGCAAATTAGTCATTTTAACTGAACTTAGGACTGGTGGTGGTGCTTTTTTTGGTCATTCAGTGTTCCTGTAAAAAAAAAAAAAAAACTAACAATAATGCTGCTAAGATATTATTATTATACAAATTCTACTAATAAGAAAAATATAAAACGCACCAAGGATTAACGAGCTGCTGGATTTATGAATATTAATCAGGTTGTGTGCATTCATTCGAACTGATTTGCTGAAATCAAAACAGGGACGATAATAGGTGAGCACCAGCCAATGAGATTGTCGTTTGCGCATTAGTTCCGCCCACTACCGGAGAAAGCGGCAGTTCTTAAAAGCTGTGTGAAAATTATAAAAATGATAATTTTGGCATTTTGGCCAATCAGAATGAAATAAAATAACAAATGTATCCACTCAAAAGAAGACACTGTGTTTGTATGGTGTGCTGTTGAGATCTCAAGGCAAAACCTAGGCTGGACAGCAGACTTTGCGTTCAGTATCGGATGCTTTGCGCTATTAGCGCAAGTTCTGTTTCACTGGAGCATTCTTCATTACCATCTGCTAGCAGCAGTGGTGGAACAACATTAACAGCAATGCTATAGGGATGACCTACCAAGAAAAACCTTCAGAGAGGTATTTAACGGAGTTGTTTTATCACTCTCCATTTACTCAAAATACTCAAAATACTCTAGAGTTGTCTTATAAGGTAAACACATAGACCGTTTGCAGCCAACACCCGCTTTCACAAACAGCAATGTGGTGCTAATTTGTTGTTGATAAATTGGTTCAGATACTTCTCAATATGAAACCGTCTTCTTATGCTAACTTGTGCCTTTAAATTGAGCCAAAATGAGAACAGTTGTCCATTTTTGAAGTAACCGTCTGTTTTCCCAATGATAATGTTCTGGGATAAAGGACTGTGGGATGACAATCTGCTGGGCGTCTGCTGTTCTCCAAATAGAAAATAATTCAGTGATGAGCAGAGGCAGTAATGAATGCGAATGCTGAATGAATGACGCCTGACTGAATCACTGATTTGGAGCGCTAACCTTCAAAACTTTTTTGGCGTGCTACAATATATTGACCCTGTTAAGACATTAAAATGAGGTATGTTACTAATTAAATGCAAAATCTCCTGATTAACTGGCGTGGGACACTGAATCAGCCCATTTAGCAGATTACTACTGTTTAGATGAGTTCTGAGCTACGGTCTAATAGGATAGTTGTTTGGAGTAGCATAAAGCATTAGCAGCAAAAGCATTCATCTGAAATAAGTGCGGAGAGAGGAACTGCCGCCAAACAGACTGACACATGTAAGTCTAAGGCACTGTTGACAGATGGATAGTATAATCCTCTAATTGGCACACACTATGTTGTTCGGCAGTGAAAATTGGTGGCCATTTAGAAAATACGATCTAAACATAAGCCCAATGTAACATCTCAAAACATGTGATAAAATAACATAATTATATATGAAGCATTTGCCGCCTCATGTATTTCTTTGATTCAGTGGTTGTTTGCTACAAGAATAGAGGTAGAAAATGCATGCAATTTTGTTTGATGTTATCCACTAGAGTTTTCCTACAGGGAAGCTTTTTTCCTCCTTCTGCTTCCCAGGATGCATTTGCCATGTTTTGCAGGTAAATACACTGAAACATTTTGTCCTAGACTTCACAATATTTATTTTTACAACTTTAATTGGTTTTTGGATCTTACAGGGTATATTTATGCATATGCCACGTTGGGTAGTCACTGTACATGAAAGTTGAGGTCTAATTGTTAGCATACACCTTCAGTGGCTGTGCTTAAATATCAACAGCGTACTACTCATACTATTTCTGCAGTGTATAGCTTTTATACTGTGCCCAGTATGAACATTTTCTGTTCATTTTCTGTTACTTGCCACCTTGTGAAATGTGCAGAATGCAACTGAGCACTCTGAAATCCCACAATGCAATGCACTCAATTCCTTTTTCTGTGTGAAGAATGAACCACAGGTTGTAGCTGAAGTTTTCAACATATTTTCTTGACTCCTTATATAATTGGACTGGCAAACTGTACCACATTTTAATTAGGGATGCACATAGATTTTTTTTTCTTTCAGATTTGAACATCTTATTGTTATTAGTCAGTATTGATTTTTTTTGAATTGGGAATTCTAATTTCTCCTATATTTATATTGCTTTTGCTGTCATCTGAAACATAGTTAAAGTTTATCTATGAAAAACACTAGTAATTTAGTAACATTGTTAAACGTCATCTTTCGAAAATCTCAAAATAAGCATTCATTGTTCGTACATAATAATGTAGTGATGCCTAAATTCACTTTTTAAAATGATCTTAAAATTATTTTAAAAAGTGAATTTAGGCATCACTACATTATTATGTATGAACGAAAGATGACGTTTTTTAGAGATAACATCTGCCATAACGTGAAAATAAAATATGAATTACATTATCTTTGTTGGCCAGAATTGTGATATTGATGCATTGCATCCCTGATTTTGATCCAAAAGTGGAAATAAATGCATTAGTCTTGATGAATTAAAGATAATGCTATATATATATAACCCTTTATCTAAAATTAAAATAAAATATCTAAAATAAAAACATTCTAAATATTAATAAAAACTCAATGATACTATAATAACACTGGTTTGAAACATTTATTGTTTAATGTTTACCATTTCACATACTGCTACACTAGGCAGTATACAGGTACTGTATACTGTGCAATATACAGTGCAATTACTTGAATATTGTGCAATATACAGTAGGCTAGTATTCCATTCGGAACTTTCTTCCTTCGCGCAGACGTTCATACTCCTACCAGGTTAGTGTGATGCTATTCAGAGACAGCAGCACAAGACGTGTTCATCATTCCCAGTTTCAGTCAGTGGCTCTCAATCTGTCTTTCCACAGATGGCTGGCGTGGAGGTAGGAATGGGTGCATAGGCCAGGTGGACCCAATCAAGCTGCTAAATCAAATGTAAATGGCGGAGACAGTGCGGGGCAGGGTGACATATCCTGCTTTGTAATGCATTGGAGGAGCGTGTAGTGTGCAGGTGCTCATCAAATGACACCCTTGTGCTGAGGCGACGGGTTGCGACATCTGTATGTGGAACTGAACAATTGAATCGGGCGACGACAGCGGAGATGGTAGAAAAGGAGTGATAGTTCACAGCGTTTCGCTCGGCGAGGTTTAGCCAATCTCCTGTGTTTTATTTTCTTCCAAACATGGAGATGAAAGGGCTGAACCTAACGCCGGAGTTTCAAGGTGTTGTGTAATTACCTTTTCCATCGGTATGCGGTCGGAGCGGATTGCTCTTGGAGCTTTGCCAGTACGGCGGTGTGAGACACTTCTACATCAACCCTCAAGACGTTTCACCTTTTTTCATCTTCAAGCTTGATTATTTCACCTTGCCTCTTCTCTGCACATTCACAAACACATGCTGTATGTGCGTTCACATGTATAAGGTATTTAAATCAACAAACATCACTACAGCAGGTTGAATTGTCTGTGATTCTTAAGGACATTTCAAGGATGAGTGTTTTCATTGTCATCGGCACTTTCTGTAGAGAAAGTAGCTTTCTCTGAATGCCTTTAAGTGGCGGGAAGGACACAAATTGCATATTAGGACATGAAACTATTTGTTACATAGATCCTCAGTCATATTCTTTTTTATTTCCGTGTTTCCTTGACTTTCCTCTGAATATTTGACTGAGAAATTACCAGTGCTTGACAGTTGCATTGTTTATCATTCTGGGTGTTAGAATGAATGTGGCGCTAATATGTACAATTGCTTTGACTGACAGATTACATTACATCCGAGACAAACAAAAAACACCCCATTCACTTTAAACACCCCTATCTCTCTCACTCTCGAAACATGGCACGTCCCACCTCAATAACACATCAATCCTGGCGACATTTGGACATTTAGTCATTTTTTTCTCTCTCTTTATTATCCTCTTTTTTCCACTCAAAGAATGAAAACTAAATTAAACATTGAACAAAAGATAAATTGGGACAACCACCAGCACAAAACAAAAGGCTCTCAATGTTTATTTAAAGAACATGTTCGGATGAAATGTATTTTATTATTCAATATTTCTGTCTTGTTGTAAAAAGATGTTAATATTTTTACTGGAAAACAAGACAATTAACTTGAAGCAAAATGAATGTTTTTGAGTAAGTTTAACTGTTTTTTTTCTTAACCCACTTATCCAAACTTTATTTTTATTATTATGAATAATGATAAAAGAAGAAGAAGAAAAAGAGGTCCAACGCATTGTTTACAGAATTTATTTATTTATTTATTTGTGTGTTTGTTTGTTACCTTTTAGCATAAACCTCAGCAAATTGTCATTATCCTTTAAAATGTATAACCTATTCTAAATATCTTTCACAACTTTGTCTTACAAGTAAATTTATATGGTTTTAAGGATGTTTAGATGTTTTTATTGAAAAACTAATTTTATTAAAAGAAAGAAAGAAGTTGTTTAAGTATTTTAGATTGTTTTCAGAGTAAATTTGTAATTTTTGTTCTAAACCCATTTTAAACTGTTTAACAACAACGATAAAAACAAACAAACAAATAAATAAATGAATAAAATAATAATAATAATAATGGTTGTTCAGATAGCATCTATCTATCTATCTATCTATCTATCTATCTATCTATCTATCTATCTATCTATCTATCTATCTCACACATTTCTTTTTTAGATTTTGAAAACTTTGCTTCTCAAGTAAATTTATCTTTATAGACACATTTTAAAGATGTGGAAAACAAGTAATAATAATATATATATATATTGTGATGAGTCGGCTGCCTCCCCCTAATTATCAGCATCACCCCGTCCCTTAATTGCCGCACTTCGCCAGGCTCCCGACATGAGTGGGTGCGTGAGGGGGGGGGGGCGCTGAAATAGCCAGGGCTGGCGGCGTGTGATGGGGCACACCTGAACCGAATGGAGCCTCATCACCGCTGCTGTTTAAATGCCGAACGCGCCTCTCCTCAGGAGACTGGTCTCTTCCCCGTGCATGCACGCTGGTGTCCTCGTGGGTCCAGGAAGGGTGCGTAGAGGGACTCTCGTGCCGCCAGAGTCGTGAGCTACCAAACCCACGGTCTGGACGAGAACCACACCCGTTACACGGCCATGGGGTTAGGATGCCGGGCCGTCTAGTCCCTTCAAGCGCCGTGGGCAGAGAGAAGGACAAAGCCGCTGAAAGAACCCGCCGGACTCCGCCCCTTACCTGGACCCTTCCTTCCTGACCACTGCCCTTCACTGCACAAACCCCACAGCACGACGAGGACACCAGATCCCCTGTTTTATTTTGGACACTTGATTCCCCTTTTTCCTGACACTTTGTTATATATTTTTTTTAATAAAAGCCTCTCCGAGGCCTGACGCCACACCCACTGTGTCTGCCGTCTGGTCGTCCCGCCACAATATATATATACTGTATATACAGTGGGTACGGAAAGTATTCAGACCCCCTTAAATTTTTCATATTTTTTATTTTTTTTGCAGTTGACCGAAAGAGTGCTGCTCTCTGTCTGCATAGATATGTTGCAAGCCATATATGCAAATATCTGAATATTGTCAATTATTATTCATAGAAACGTTTATACCCATGCATGCGGCTTTGCCCTGCTGTTGAGTAAGTACTGTGGGGGCGTGTTTCAGAGGCGTTCATGTTGGCTCCCACGCTCTCCTCCTTACTCGAGCACTCCCACTGGCTTCTATTTGTAAACTCTGTTCTCTGGAGCCATGCTCCTAATAAACTGGCCTGATTTGATTTCCTGTAGAAGAAACCACACTCCTCCATGGGGCCTCTCTGCCTCTGCCTTTCTCTCACTTTGCACTAAACCACCCCCCCGCGGGTCCCGGTCCCTCACAGCCTCGGCTCATTATGAATCGCTGTTGGCATGTCAGCGCAGTGATGGAGTGTTGGGGCAACACTGCCCCTTTCTCAGCAGGAAGGGAGATGTACCTAACAGGTTCTCCTTTAAAGTGCTTCCCTCGTTGCCTCCAACTGCAGTGCGGCCAGAGAGATGCAAAGGATTTCCTCGATGTAAAGGTGGCTGGGGCTGCAGAGTCGCTTTTTTTTTTTTTGGAGCAACAATGTTGAAGTGGTATAGTAGGGATGTGCACAGCTCTTGGTTGTCTATGCATTATATTATATTATTATTATTATTTTAAATATAAGACATTTTGTGCATTTTAAAGTTAAATGCACCAAAGTGAACTTTGATTAAACTTAGCTCCTGTGCATTTGCATTGCCCAAACTGAACGCAGTAAAAAGTCTTTGTATTGACTTACACCTGGACCTTAAAGTGGGCTCAAACCTCTATACAGACACACTGGTGTTTTAGAAAGTTTTTTAGAAATAATAATAATAATAATAATAAATGTCATTATAATAATGTATAATTATGTAGTTTTAATAATACTACTACTAATAATACTTATTATTATTATTATTATCATCCCTAAAAAGTAATATATTACTATTGCAATGCAACTGCACTTTGAAAAATGTAAATAAAAATACATATTAAGTACATTTTAGAGTTTTGTTAATATTTTTAGAGTTATGTTTAACTCTACTCCACAGTAGGACAATAACAATATGTTGTCTTAATGTCTTCACTTGAAAGAGTTTGAGCTTTTATTTTGGTGGGAAACGGCAGTTTCTGTGAAAACAAATTTGCAAATGTTTATCAGTACAAATCTATTGAAATTCTGTAATTATCGGTCCACAAAAATGTTGGAACTTATGGATATGTTATGGAAAATAATATGTAACTTGTGCCCAGTGTGAAAACAGTTGTGCTGCCTAATATTTTTGTGGAACCAAGAAACTTATTTTTCAGGATTATTTGATGAATAGAAAGTCCAAAAGAACAAGTGTGTACACTTATTTGAAATGGAATTCATTTGATCAATTTAAGAATTTTATTCAGTAAGGATAAATAAATAAATGCTATATAATTTAAATTCCATTAAAAATTATTAAAAATATTTTAAAGTGCAAGTATTACTCAGCATAACTTACGCATAGTCAGGTATATAAGCTGTAAGCTTTTACTGCACAAAATGAACAGTCCTCTCAGACCTGTGGATTAAACATAATAACAGGAACACGATTCACAGCAAGTGATTTGAAGTTTTGACAGTAATTATCTTGAAATATCTTTAGATGGTGAATTTGTTTCAAAAGTGCTGCTTTGATGGCTCTAACAGCGATGTTTTGGAGGGGCTGATTTAAAGACGCAACTTCTCAGAGAGAGTTTTAGTGTGCTGACAGTCAAACAGCACGCCAAAGCACAACACGCTGTCAGCACGCTAAAACCCTCTCTGAGAAGTGGCATCTCTTAATTTATCTCTTATAAAACCTCAAAGCTGAAAAAAACCTAGATAAACTAGCTGACATCACGACTTGTTGACCATCCTGACCCTAGTTTGAAGGCAGAGATGAGAGAGGGCACACACGGCAGTCACTCTTTGTTAGATAAATAACACACGACTCGTGTCCTGAGGTGATAAGTAGCCATCATTGATCTCCATCTACAGAGCGCTCTGAGCCATTGCGGGCTAATTCCTCACAGTTGTTTTTTCGGCAGATGCCATATGGCGAGGGTTTCATGCCACCTGCCTTTGGGCGGTGTTGTTGTTGGATTTGGAGGTGAGGTAGAGTGGCAGCCTGATTTTAGGTTTTTTTTGGCAAAGATTGAGCAACATCACCTTGAATCAACTAACGAGCAGAATGGAGCTTGTCTCTTTTACATCTGATCTACACCCGCTTTCTTCAACCGCTCTCCTCTAGAGGGTGGAGCAGGTGTAAGCTGCGTAAAATTAACGCAAACAGATTAGAGTTATGAGAAAAGCTATGTCATTTACACTCTTTTAATGTGATAGACGCACTTGGGGGAAATCTAAGGCTTTCTATTATCCCAGGGAGCTGTTTGCATGCCTAGTTTATTAAAAGTATTTTTAATGCAATTTACTCTGGAATATTAAAGGGAAAACTCATTGAGGGAGACATTTGAAAAAAGGCCAACTCATCCTGTTTCTTTTGAGATGTTTGCATAATCTAATGCTAGATGCAATGCTTGATGGTTTGTAAGGCCTTTAATTGAAATATCTTTGTGAGTCGCTCCACGGATGAGCATGAATTCATGAGAACAGATCAGAAATGTGTACTAGTATAAATGCACCATCTTAAATATTTAGATGAATACTGGGAGTGAAAAGCAAAAAAAAAAATGCAGAAACACTTTACTTTCAGGAACTGAAAGCCTTTTCCACACTGGCTTTCTGTGCTGCAATTGAAACGCAATTATCTGCCTTTTCTAGATGAGAATTCAAGGAGAAATGTCTCGGAATGACATTTGGTTTAAATAAAGCAATCTGTATACTAATTTTCTGAGCACTTGACCTTAGAAGTCCTCCATTATGAGTTGTCAAATATTTGTGTGTTTGTTGCAGCAAAGATGGCAAATACCGTTTGTTTTTGTGTCAGGTGATGAACCACGAATCATTTTTTTTAATGCACTGCGGTTCAACACATTGTCATTTGTGGTGTTCTGATAAGGTTGGATGTTAGTCGACAGCTCATGTGCATTTTCTTTGAGCGTGCTTGCGATTGTAAATACAAATATGTGAATATAGTCAGAAATGAATGCAAACGTTGCTGCTGGCAGAGCAGAGATTCTCACAGGCGTTTATCCTGACTCTCATGCTCTGTGTTTTTGCAAGGGTTCCCACAGGCTTCTGTTTATATAACAAAATAATAAAAAAAATGCAACCCTTGATACTATAAGATATGCCTCCGTTATACTGCGGTTCAGCGCAGCACCCCTGTTTCAGTGCCTCTAGACCTGACAAACATCTCTGGAAGCTGAAAGTATTTGGTGCATGTGTATGTTTATCCAAATACAGGGTGAGCGGTACATGCGTGCACACTTATTTTTCGTTCACTTTTCTTTTCTGTTTGTCAAGAGTTTTTGTTTTTTCTCAGAACAGCAATGTGCATATTTCCTCTCTTTGTAACATTGATTGCCATGAATTCACTGAGGAGAACAGATGGAGTTAGCTACTTTATGTCAGAGAAAAACAATGTGTTGTTTATTCAAGGTACCTAAAGGACTGTTGAATTTTCGAACTAAATCTATTCATTGCGTGGGTAACGTGCTGTCTGTCAACCTCTCTGCATGGTTTATTAACTGCAGCTTTGCAGAGATGCAGCGATTGTTTTTTGGAGATTTCATATCTGAAACGGGTATGATTTATGAAGGTAAATTTTTCAAAGCACACAGTATGAGTGCACCATTCAATGCAGAATTCATCATCTGCAAACCTTTCTATGCCTTCGCATATATCTTCTATTAAATATAACTTGCCTTTCTTTTGAAAGTGTTGTAATTACTTGTTCTGTCAATTAGACCTGTTAAGAACTGAATGCTTAAATGTGTTTAGTGATGTAGCTTTAAAGTGTATTCACATTGGTAAAGCGTTATTTATCCACTTTTTTTAAACTTCTAACCAGTTATCGTTTGAAAATTAATGTTGAAATCTAAAAATACTGTTTCTGCAAACCAAAATTTTCATATTTTGACAAGTAGGCTAACTCATCCCACCCATCTTCCAGTGGAATTGGGCTACTTTAACACTTTTGCCACTATTTAGCCCCTGCAATGCGAATTTTACCAGGGGAACCCCACCAAAAAAAAACATGTATTTTACCCCCTAGAACACGATTTTTACCGGGGTACCCCCCTCGAAACACCATTGGGCTAGTTTTGAGTAGCTGTGAAAACCTGGCAACCCTGTAACAGACTTAAATGATACCTCAAATCATACAAAGATAGTGTAGATTATCTTCTTCATGAGTGTATATGTATATACAGGTGCATCTCAATAAATTAGAATGTCGTGGAAAAGTTCATTTATTTCAGTAATTCAACTCAAATTGTCAAACTTGTGTATTAAATAAATTCAGTGCACACAGAATGAAGTAGTTTAAGTCTTTGGTTCTTATAATTGTGATGATTTTGGCTCACATTTAACAAAAACCCACCAATTCACTATCTCAACAAATTAGAATACGTCATAAGACCAATAAAAAAAACATTTTTAGTGAATTGTTGGCCTTCTGGCCATTTAGCTCATCTGCATTTTTTGGTCTCATTTCTCATTTTCCTCTTGACAATACCACATAGATTCTCTATGGGGTTCAGGTCTGGTGAGTTTGCTGGCCAGTCAAGCACACCAACACCATGGTCATTTAACCAACTTTTGGTGCTTTTGGCAGTGTGGGCAGGTGCCAAATCCTGCTGGAAAATGAAATCAGCATCTTCAAAAAGCTGGTCAGCAGAAGGAAAAATTGACAGTAAAGATGTCTGTAATGTTAAAGATTTCAAATAAATGCTGTACTTTTGAACTTTCTATGTATCAAAGAATCACGAAAACATTTATCAGTTTCCAAATACATATTAAGCAGAAAAAATAATGTTTTCAACTCCGATAAATGTAAGAAATGTTTCTTGAGCACCAAATTGGCATATTAGAATGATTTCTGAAGGATGATGTGACACGAAAGATTGGCGTATTGGCTGCTAAAAATTCAGAAATAAATTACATTTTAAAATATAAAACAATTATTTTAAAGTGTAATAATATTTCACAATATTCTGTTTTTATATTGTATTTTTGATCAAATAAATGCAGCCTTGGTGAGCTTAAGAGACTTTTTGAAAAAAAAAGTTTAAAATCTTACTGACACCAAACTTAATCAGTAGTGTAAATATACATGTTTGTAGGGGCTATTATTTGTAGTTTTCGGTGGTGTTAGTATAATGGTGCTATATCAGCAGCTGTAGGTTCAATCCCAAAAACTGGACACATTCTGAACCCACAGTCCTGCTCATTCACCACTGTGCCCATGAGCAAGTTATTCAGTCCCACAGTGCTGCAGGGAGGACTGTGTCTGTAATTAGTATTGCTGTGGATGAAAAATGGCAGCGTCAGCAAAATGGCAGGAGTGCTGCTGCAGTAAAGCGAGTATGGTTATCTGTACTGGAGGAAACTGTCTGTGTAAAAGATTGAAGCGGAGGGCATTCACTGAATTAGATTGAACACACAGAGCTTCAAAACTACATTTTGATGTCTCCTGCTCGGGACTTGTTTGCATCCAGATAGGATTAATGAAAGAATTTGCTTCTGATTCAATTATTAGTCTTAGTTTATAGACTTTCCCCTAACAACTTAATGCATTACTCACCCACATCCAAGCCAAGAGAAATGTTCCTTATTCAGCCTTTAACGACTAAAAGAGCGATTGATAGGGATTTGATTCAGATGCAGGTACAATATGGGCTGTTCTAATGAGCTTTATTGGAATCTGAAGGCTGCGCTGTAGATTTCAGGAGCAGTATAATAGAGCCGGCTGCTGCCGGTAATGAGATGCCTCTCCCAGCTCCCCTAATTGCCGCCCAGCCCCTGGACTGCTCATCAGAGAGAGCCTAATTGGCCATCACTGCCCATGCAGGCACAGGACTAGGTGAGAACACCATCCGTCCTTCTTCAAGACGGGAAAAGAGAATATTTAAAGTCATACATTAATTTATGCTACAGTGCATAATGAATGCCGCGGTTTCTGATGCCTTCATGTGTTTGTGTGTGTTTGTTGTCTCAAATGTACATTCTTGGTTAACTGTAGCTTGTACACTGATAGCAACACTAAGGTTAAGGATTTGATACACACATAAGGCACTGTATGTTTGGAATGGAATTGTAGCATAATGTTTGCAGCATACACTGAATACTGAATGCTATGCAGCATTAAAAAACAGTATGTGAAACAGTATGTGCTTCAAGCCTTATTTGTATAATTTCACCACTCACATCTATTTAGCAATTTTGTGTGAAAATGTCAAAAATTTGCAGTTCAGTTAGATAATGAGTCCAGAAAATTATTTGAAAATAACAGTGATCATATTTCGGATTAATTTGTCACACTGGAAATGGAAGATCAAGACAAGCCCATTACATTAGGCAATATAGTAAATGCAGTGTACTCTGTAGTGCAACTGTATATTGTATACTGTGTAGTATACTGTATATTTTGTATATTTTCAAATTGTGTGAGTGATCTGGGTATTCAGTGCATATATAAAATTTGCTGTATATTGTATAATTTTGTAATCATGATCGTGGTCATGATTTATGCTTCTCCCGATTTATAAAAAAAAAAGAAAGAAAAATCTCTGATATTTTATTTTGCATTATCTTGCATTGATAACAAGCCTCCACAAGCTTTCATACAGCTTGCAGTTGCCAGATGTCAAGAGTTTAAATCCTCCAACCAGAGCTTTTCTCTTTAATGGATACCTTTTCTGTTCAGTGGTTTACTAATTCTTTCCAACCTGGCAACCATGTGCACGCACTCTCACTACATTAAAGAAAAAGCATTGATGAGCTGAAAATACTGGCAAACATGTCTGTTGGAGTTTTCTTTCACACAGCCATTTGCACTGTTTGCTGCAACTAAATCTGCGAATAAACCATGCAAGTTGACATTTTATTGATTTGAGCTTATGCGAAAGTGCAATAATCCTGATGAAATGTTAAAAAAATCTAAAATGACAATCGTTATTACATTTTTTGACCAAAATAATCATTATTAACAGATTAACCATTGTCGTACAGCCCTATAATATTGTATATAGTATACTTAGAGTAGAAACTAGGAATGTAGATACTATGCACTACTGGTCAAATGTACACCTTAAATTAAATGTTGCTTTAAAGCATCTGCCAAAGAAATTAAGGCTCTCATGAAGTCGTTGCTTGGTTATTTTAGATGTTTATGTTCTGAATTTAAGTTTGCTTGTTTAAGTGGGATTTTTGTGGACCAGAAGTGCAAAATTTCAAGGAGCAGAAAACCAATATAGTCTCTCTCACTGCAGGAACAGGTAGATAAATACCTAAGCATTAATGGTTTGGAATTATGAGGCTTCTACAGCTAGTCAAATATTCTGTAAACTATGCAGAAATGAATGCAGGGGTCTTGTGGTTTCAGCAGGCTTTGTGTGTTTCCATTAAATTACCTCAGACTTATTTCTCTAATGCATGCTTTGTACACGAACAGACCAATTAATTTGCGCTCACCTGCACAAACATGCTTACACGTGTGTGTGTGTGTGTGTGTGTGTGTGTGTGTGCGCATGTGTAGGTCAGCTGTAAGGACCAACGAGTCCTTGGAAAAGTTACGTCAGCTCAGCGAGAGAAAAGAGGCCCATAATGTGATATTGATTGATGCTTAAATCAGTTTGATAACTGCTTTGTCAAATCAGCTGTTTTAACAATCAGATTAGAGCTTTTAGCGTCATCGATTGGATCATTTCGGACCTGAAGGATGACAGTCCCGGAGTAACGTTTGTCATGTTAAAATCACCCATGCGTCAACATGAAAACGGTTACGAGATCACATTAGTCCCCTGTCAGCATGTCCAAAAATGTGTTTTGAGAGATGATTAAATGGATTGTAATTGAAGGTAACAAGAGCGATAGGCCACAATAAACTTGGAGAAAATAGCAATTACTGCATTTTGAAGAAAATCATAATATACGTTTCCAGAGAAGAGCGAGTAAATGAATTCACTCATTGTAATTGCTAAATAATCGATATCGCAGACTTTGTCAAGGAGTTCGTTAAGTAAGCAGATTGGATTCTAGGTAGTGTATCATTTCAGCTTGAGGTCGTGCTAACCTTAAGTTTATGAATTGAGACTGAAGGTTCATGCTCAAGTAGAGGTAACCCAGGAACTGGAGAGCTACTGAGATTGTAGTCCTGCTCAATAAGCATTGTGCCCTTCAGCAAGGCCCTTGGCCGGGGTCACTCAGGATGAAAAGTGCCTGCTATATGCCAAGTGACTGAATGACTACGCTCCTGTTCCATCAATCAGTGCAGCCTACAGAACCGCAGAGGACCGAGGTGCTTAACCCTGCATGCATTTTGAGTTTTAAGTTCCTCTCTCAAAAAGGAAATTTCTCTTTATGACCAAGTTGAGTGGGTAAAGATGTGAGCCGATGGCACCGCTGTGCCTATGGCAGACTACTGACCCCAGCTTGAGTTGAGAGAACTGTGCATGCAGTGAATGTGCTATAAGTAGGAGTGGGAATCGTAAAGAATTGAATGATTCTGGTTTTGATTGCAGTTCCACTTAACGTTTCAGGTTATGTGATCCTTTTACATTATTTTTCACATATTTTACCTTTATTCCACACTGCTCTGTCCCTTTTCCTCTGAACGCGCTGATAATTTCCTGCTTTAATGAAGCCCCTTCCTTTAGAAATACACGATGGGCTCTGATTGATTAGCTGGCCCAGTGTGTTGTGATTGGCTAAACCGCCTCTAGCGCGTCTAAACGTCCCGCCCCGCAACATAGCGGCATGTGCTCCGGTTGTATTGTAAACAATGACGTCTTCTATATTGCTCATCAATTTGAGCCCGATTAAGACGCAGAGGATATTATTGAAGAGGATCGCGCAGAACCTGTGCAAGCACGGCTTTTAATGGTAGGCCTAAGATTTTTGTTTGTTGTTGTCTCATACTTTTAGATACGCTGTTATTTGTAAATGCTACTGCTTCTGTTAGCTTTTTATATATACGATTTTATTCTGATTAAAACTTAAATACAGTTCGGCAACCGCACGCGCATCCATGTATAACACTTCTCATAGCTATAGTATGGGAAAATAAGTGTATTCACTGAGCTGATGATCTGAATGAGAGAGAGAGTGAGAGAGAGAGAGAGAGAGAGAGATGCAGAGCAGGGCGAGGCCAGGAAAAGGATGAGAACACTACATTTTGAAACTTGGGAATCCATTAGAATCATTAGAAGACAGAATCGCGATTCATATATGAATAGATTTTTACATGCACCCCTAGTTTTCTCTTCCTCTTCTCTAAAGCAGCGCAGCATGGCCTCGCCCCCTTTGCTGCGTGTTCCCCAAGGCGGGGTTTGTGTAAAATTCTGAGTTCTTGACGTAATGGACCCAGGAAGTAACTCGTCCCTTACCAGTCGTTTTTGTAGGCATTAAACTGCCAGAATTTTAAAAGATGATATCTCCATTTGCATTGAACTTTCAGCTTCGTAACTTTGCAGATATTGTTTGATCAAACAGCAACATTACACACTAACTAACATTAAAAAAGTGAAATCGCAATCAACCACCCCTTTAATGATTGCTATCGGGATGTGAAGAGGCTTTCAACCAGCACAACAAAAATGTTTTTGAAGGCAATCACCTATTGCACATTTAAGTTCCGTTGGTGTAACCTAATGTATTTAGGCTGATTAACTGATGTTATTAACGTCTGAAAAAATCTGTTCATGTTTTTTAAATTGCCTGCATAGATTGAGATTATTGTATTTTATTGTATTTTTTAGCTGTACTGTAATGTTTAGTATTGATTTATTGTTTTGTACTGCTACAGAAATTTTGTATTTTGTTTGTTTTATTTGCAACTGTTTGTAGCGCTTTGGGTACTATAAGTGCATCATAAATAAAGTATTGTTATTATTATTAATATACTGTAGATATTACCACATGAAGCACATTTTTAATGGTTACTAATCTAGTGAATATGAGTCATGAGACTGATTCAAACCAAAAACTGTCGGGTTTGAGAGTGACTCTTTTTACTTGCAGATATATTTTTTGTGGGCAACTGCAATGCAACTGTAAAATGCATAATCTGTTTGTTGTTTTTTTATTTCACGGTGCCTAGTCTTTCTCAATGCATTCAATTTAGACCACAGACTTTCTTTTTGTGCTGCTGTAGAGGTGCAGGAAACACTGTCAGAGTATTGAACCTTACCGAATGTCCTGAAAATAATTTGATTCCAGTTTTTCTTTATTCATTTATTTAAATGCCCAACCTTTATTTTGCTTTGTGTAAAAAGCATCAGCCAAATGAGAAGTCATAAAATAGGATCCTCTTATAGCTTTATGTTCAGTGAGATGTACCATACTGCTGACTATAACATACTTAATGATTTCATAGGTTGAGAGTAAGCCTAGATGGTGTGGGAGAGTCATATCATATGTATGCATTTACAACTTTCTCCTCATCCTGAGGGCTCGTCTCACAGCTTGAAAAGGTGAGCGAACGTGGCTATTGCAGATTCCTCCCTCTCAGAGGTCACTTTATGGCCCATCAGGCTCGGAGTGCTGCAGAGTCCGGTATTTCGCAATACAAATAACAATAATTTCGGAATATCGGACATGAATGTAATCCTATTGCTAATATGGCTGACCGCCATCTGTAGATGATGAATGCTCATAGATTCGATGTGAAAAGCCATCAGCTGCGTGCAAGCTTATTTAAAGACCTTTGTTTGCGGCAGATGCTACATCAAGAGCTATTATGATGAATACGAACGTGAACGATCTCCGCTTCAGTTTATCCAATCAGTGTTAGGAAGAACTAGTTTAGCACATCATCTTGCTTTCAGAAATTTCTGTTTATTCGCAGAATGGAATCAGCCGCTATTTTTCCACGCTGGCATCTGTGCAGGTGCTCTGAAAGCCAATCATTTTGACCGAATCAAGTATAATCGAGCTGTCGGTGAGGCCTGTGCTCTGTCACACACATCATTCTGGGCACATTAGTTCTGAGTGCAGCACGGTCTCACATTAATGGAGTGGAAAGGAGAGCGTAATTGAATTTCTTCAATGTATGAAACCGTGAGCCATGCTAACGTTTAATTCATAGCTTGTGTCATTGTTTTAGAATAAGAAGAAATCATAAAGCGCTCAGTACAATTCAGGATGTCCTTGTTTCAGGACTGTTGTTAATGTTTTGAAGCTGATACGTTAACTTTTGAAATGCTGTCACCATTTTTATAGTAGTTCCTTGATGGAAAAACACTTAAACCAGCTTGGTCAGGCTGGTCTGTTGGCTGGTTTTAGAAGGTTTTTGGGGTACTGTCCAATGGGCAAACTAGTATTTACCATTTAATTGTCTAAGTGCATGTACACCGATACACCAAAAGTTCATGCACAATATTTTTGAAGGACAAAACTAAAATCAGTATACTTTTTCAAGGTTTGTATACTTAATTTCTGCTTCAAAAAAGTAATATAAAATGAATAAGTAACCATGTGGTAAGAGTTTTGTTTCATGTGGGTTGCAGTGTTAAACAATTTCATATAATGAATGTTTTTGAGCAGAAAATGATATTTTAGTATTATTTATATACTATTATAGTTTTTTATGTTTTATCTTTGTTTTCCGTTCATACTTTAATTTAGGGTTTAGTAATTTTGTGTGTTTTTGTCATTTTTATTTTGTTTTATATGTATATTTAGATTTAATTTACAATTAATTTAGTATTAGTAATTTTCAACTTCAACCTACAGTATTTTATTTCAGGTAGTTGCCGAGGCAATATGACCATCTGAAAGCTGACTATATAAGCTTTCCATTTATGTATGGTTTGTTAGGATAGGACAATATTTGGCCGAGATACAACTATTTGAAAATCTGGAATCTGAGGGTGCAAAAAAAACTAAATAGTGAGAAAATTGCCTTTAAAGTTGTCCAAATTAAGTTCTTAGCAACACATGTTACTAATCAAAAGTTTTGATATATTTACAGTAGGAAATTTACAAAATATCTTCATGGAACATGATCTTTACTTAATATCCTAATGATTTTTGGCATAAAAGAAAAATCAATAATTTTGACCCATACAATGTATTTTTGGCTATTACTAAAAATATACCCCAGCGACTTAAGACTGGTTTTGTGGTCCAGGGTCACATATCTGTTTTTCACTTACGTTTTTAAAGTTTAACGTTTTATATATTTTTTTTTATTCTATATATTTTGTAAGTATTTTATTTTTAGCTTTATTTCAAATATCAAAAACTATTTATATCAATTCTAGTTAACAGTAGCAACACTAGCAGAAAGAAAGTTTAGTAAGTGATAAAACCAGAAGCTGTTTCAAGCTGTTTTTTTTCACCTGGGTTAAGTCACTAAATATGAGCCAGAGAACTATAGAGCTGAATAAACGTTTAATATATTCATTGAGGTGATCCTTACTAGCTGACTACACAAATGCACATTTTAGAGTGGCCTTGCTTATATTAAGTGCATTTTGTGACTGCAAATCAATACGCACAGTCAGCATGTGAATGATGCTTCACTATTGAGGAGGACGAAGAGAACAAATCTAGACAGCAATTTGAAACTGTCAATTGTAGCATTACTTCTACAAGGTGGTCTGTTTTTGTTTTTTTGCTTGTCTAGAATGCTAAATACGTTGTCCAGCTGACAGGCCATTTACACAAGTGTTTAGTTAGTTCATCCAGACTAAACAAAATATCATTTTTTTTAATCCATGATGACAGAGAATGAAACGATTGGTTAAGTTTTATTTGAGTATTTATCCATTTTGCATATGCTTTTTTATGCAAAGCAACTTTTTATCAGTTCATGCATTCCCAAGGGATTTGAACCCATGACCTTGGCATTACCAAATGCTGTCTTTATTTCTGATCCAATAAATCCAGCTTTTGTCAGAATAATAGATTTATATTAAAACAATAAATAAAATATCACCAACGCCAATCACGTATATCATATTGGCATATTCAATTGAATGTGTAACCCTCCACCCCGTTACTCAACACAGAATTATGTAGACATCAGTAACTTGGATTAAGGGCCAGTTTGCGCACATCTACTAGAGAAACGGTCGTATTCGACACTATCAAAAAGAACTATCATTCATTGTGGTAGATGGAGTTGGGATATGGCCGAATATTCACTGGTATTTCCTAGAGTTATTTGGCCCTCACTCAAAATGTCAGCTGTAGACTGTAGATTACCAGGGCCGTGACTTCAGAATGTGGAGATATTTGAGAACATGATGAAAAGTGGTAAAAGACAAGAGCTGTGTAAACAGACACTGGTTCATGGTTTGTTAAATGTCACAATGAAATACCACCACTGGAGCCATTTCTGTCAATTGAATAGGGTTTTAGAAGTGTTTTTTTTTCGTGAATAATTGAGAGGCTATTGTAGGGCTGTGCAATTAATCCAAAAATTCGATTTTGGCCTCCAACGATTATGAAAATACAATAATCGAGATAAAATGATTATTGTGCCCCGTTCCGCCCCCTTTTCCCAGTAGCCCCTCACTGCAGAACAAAGATCCAGGGGGCAGGGTTGGATCCACATCAATGGGGTGGAGATGGTAGGTTTAGGGGTGGAGATGGGTGGGTTTAGGGATCAGGGGGTGGAGACGGGTAGGTTTAGGTGTATGTAAGGTGAGAGGAGTTGGATCTGGATCCAACCTCGCCCCCTGGATCTTGTGTTCTGCAGTGAGGACCATCTCCCTTTTCCAGCGCTGCTCTATTGTTCCTTTATAAAAGCCCAATTTCACGTGCAAATCAGTACAATCATGTAACGTGACTTTTGCAAAATGGGGCGTGCTTGATTTATAGAAGTATATGTATTCATGTTTTTAAAAGCAAGAGATCTTGCCCTGCTCCTCAGGAAGATATGCGCTCAGAGACGGAACAGAACACAGACATGTAAAGTCATCTTTAAGCTCAAGGTGCGCGCCTAAACGGTCAAATACACGCAAAAATGTGTCAAAATGCGGCGCTTAGTGATTATTCATGTATACCTTCGTCGGTCATGTAATAAATGAACGTAAAGAGTTGAGAATGAAAATACCCGTGTAATGGTAAATTGGATCCGTGCGGCTCTTAAAGTGACAGCGGGCTATTTTCCTGCTGCCACTGTGTGCTTAATATTAATCAAACAACAAAAGACAAATTCAAAATCACACACTGCTCTTGCGTGAAGGACTTTTGTAGCTTTAATAAGAAACAAAAAAGTTTAATTCTTACAGTGAATACTATGGTGTTTTATTTTACATTTGATTATTCATTTCTGTAGTAGGCTGTAAACTGCTTGAGACTGTTTGTTTCATTTGTATCTTTTTATTCTATTGTATTTGTCCTTTGCTTTTTTATTACTGACTGTTTTAATTATTGTCATAGCAACCTTATTTACAGAAAATATATATTTGATATGTATCACTATCTTTAAATAAATCACTCATATAAAGTTTTGGTCATATGGCCCCTTCATAATCGTGTTAAATAATCGTGATTACAATATTGGCCAAAATAATCGTGATTATGATTTTTGCCATAATGGAGCAGCCCTAGCATGAGCTGTGATGTTCAAGACATGGGGGAGTTAACTATCTGACTAAAGTTGTACACAGAGGACGGTTGTAATTGTCAGTTTAGTATATAAATCGTATTTTTTTCCATGTTGTGCATGTTTCAGTCTGAATTGAATATGATGAGATAAGACTTTGTACTGCAAAGTAATGCCAAGAAAACATGTTTTTTTTCTGTTGAGTTGTTCTCATGTTTTTCATAAAAAAATGAGCAAAATATTTTTATTATTATTTTATTTTTATTTTTTTTGCTGTACATACACTTTTGGTAACACTTTAGTATAGGGACCAATTCTCTCTATTAACTAGTTGCTTATTAGCATGCCTATTATTAACATATTGGCCGTATATTAATACTTATAAAGCACATATTCTGCATGACCATATTCTACATCCCTAATCCTACCCAACCTAAACTTAACAACTACCTTACTAACTATTAATAAGCAGCAAATTAGGAGTTTGAGGCAAAAGTCGTATAATGGTTTGTTTAATAGCAAGAAATAAAATAACGTGTGACCATACTTTTTTAAAATTAAATTATAGATAATATGTAATTAAAATGTATATGTACAGAAATTATAAAACAATAATCGAGATAAAATGATTATTGTGCCCCGTTCCGCCCCCTTTTCCCAGTAGCCCCTCACTGCAGAACAAAGATCCAGGGGGCAGGGTTGGATCCACATCAATGGGGTGGAGATGGTAGGTTTAGGGGTGGAGATGGGGGGGTTTAGGGATCAGGGGGTGGAGACGGGTAGGTTTAGGTGTATGTAAGGTGAGAGGAGTTGGATCTGGATCCAACCTCGCCCCCTGGATCTTGTGTTCTGCAGTGAGGACCATCTCCCTTTTCCAGCGCTGCTCTATTGTTCCTTTATAAAAGCCCAATTTCACGTGCAAATCAGTACAATCATGTAACGTGACTTTTGCAAAATGGGGCGTGCTTGATTTATAGAAGTATATGTATTCATGTTTTTAAAAGCAAGAGATCTTGCCCTGCTCCTCAGGAAGATATGCGCTCAGAGACGGAACAGAACACAGACATGTAAAGTCATCTTTAAGCTCAAGGTGCGCGCCTAAACGGTCAAATACACGCAAAAATGTGTCAAAATGCGGCGCTTAGTGATTATTCATGTATACCTTCGTCGGTCATGTAATAAATGAACGTAAAGAGTTGAGAATGAAAATACCCGTGTAATGGTAAATTGGATCCGTGCGGCTCTTAAAGTGACAGCGGGCTATTTTCCTGCTGCCACTGTGTGCTTAATATTAATCAAACAACAAAAGACAAATTCAAAATCACACACTGCTCTTGCGTGAAGGACTTTTGTAGCTTTAATAAGAAACAAAAAAGTTTAATTCTTACAGTGAATACTATGGTGTTTTATTTTACATTTGATTATTCATTTCTGTAGTAGGCTGTAAACTGCTTGAGACTGTTTGTTTCATTTGTATCTTTTTATTCTATTGTATTTGTCCTTTGCTTTTTTATTACTGACTGTTTTAATTATTGTCATAGCAACCTTATTTACAGAAAATATATATTTGATATGTATCACTATCTTTAAATAAATCACTCATATAAAGTTTTGGTCATATGGCCCCTTCATAATCGTGTTAAATAATCGTGATTACAATATTGGCCAAAATAATCGTGATTATGATTTTTGCCATAATGGAGCAGCCCTAGCATGAGCTGTGATGTTCAAGACATGGGGGAGTTAACTATCTGACTAAAGTTGTACACAGAGGACGGTTGTAATTGTCAGTTTAGTATATAAATCGTATTTTTTTCCATGTTGTGCATGTTTCAGTCTGAATTGAATATGATGAGATAAGACTTTGTACTGCAAAGTAATGCCAAGAAAACATGTTTTTTTTCTGTTGAGTTGTTCTCATGTTTTTCATAAAAAAATGAGCAAAATATTTTTATTATTATTTTATTTTTATTTTTTTTGCTGTACATACACTTTTGGTAACACTTTAGTATAGGGACCAATTCTCTCTATTAACTAGTTGCTTATTAGCATGCCTATTATTAACATATTGGCCGTATATTAATACTTATAAAGCACATATTCTGCATGACCATATTCTACATCCCTAATCCTACCCAACCTAAACTTAACAACTACCTTACTAACTATTAATAAGCAGCAAATTAGGAGTTTGAGGCAAAAGTCGTATAATGGTTTGTTTAATAGCAAGAAATAAAATAACGTGTGACCATACTTTTTTAAAATTAAATTATAGATAATATGTAATTAAAATGTATATGTACAGAAATTATAAATAGTATATATTATAATATTTAGTTCAACTAAGTGCTAAAATAACTAATACAAACTAAAAAATAAAACTTCAAAACAGAAAAAATAAAAAAAGAGACAAAAACAACAACAGCTTTTTTTTCTAGGGAGTTTTTATTTTCATTATATTTGCTAAGACATTTCACAAAGATATATATATATATATATATATATATATATATATATAGCATGCCAATTGCACGCTCCCTCAAAACTTGCGACATCTGTGGCATGGTGCTGTGTGATAAAACTGCACATTTTAGAGTGGCCTTTTATTGTGGCCAGCTTAAGGCACACCTGTGCAATAATCATGCTGTCTAATCAGCATCTTGATATGCCACACCTGTGAGGTGGATGGATTATCTCGGGAAAAGGAGAAGTGCTCACTAACACAGATTTAGACAGATTTGTGAACAATATTTGAGATAAATAGGCCTTTTGTGTACATAGAAAAAGTCTTAGATCTTTGAGTTCAGCTCATGAAAAATGGGGGCAAAAACAAAAGTGTTGCGTTTATAATTTTGTTCAGTATATATATATATATGTATATATATTTAACAACCATGTTTTTCTAGTTTTTCTAATCGTTAATTACCTAGCACTAGTGTTCTTTGTTTTCCATTTTTTTAGAGAGATCATGTGCTAGTCCCTCTTCCATTTACCATCGGAGGTTGTCCTCAGAGCGAGCAAATTGCAGAGTTCAGATTCGACTGAGTGTGTAGCACCAAACAGAAATGAAAGAAACTGGCTGCCAGGAGCAATGGAATCCAATGAAATTCTGTCGTTTTTGACCAGTCATTGTAGTTTCAATACAGAACATGCCAGGAGTCCTGCGTTGTCGATATTGTCATGGGCAGGCAATAGATAAGCGTCTGCCGGGACAAACGGGGATGCTCATCAGCTGCCATGTCCCCGGGTGGCTGCCTCTTTTCGGGCACGGGTGAGTAATGCACCACACTTGTTCTCATTGCGGTAGATTACTTACTTATTGATTGAAGCCCCGGCATTGCACAGATGGATGCCCTTAGAGTGTGACAAACACTTTAACCGCCGTGGAACCTAATGCACCTTAATGTGACTCAGGGTGGGCGTTAAATAATGTTCCGTCTTTAATTCACCCAAATTTGCTGCCGCTCGGCCCTGTGCTGAGAAAGGGATCCATCTTGATTGGTTGTCTGCGGGTCAGAGATATATGGCCGCAATTACACCCAGGCGCATGTTGTCTAGCTTTGGACATGTAACAAATCTCATGAAGGGGTTTAAGTACACTTTCCTGTTCTCTACCTTCTTGACAGTTAAAAGGAGCAATGGATCCCCTCCTGATCAAGTTGAAGCAGTTGATGAAGAGACGAGTCTCTTCTCCTCCTGCTCATCACTGTCACTTAAGGAGCTTTGAAGAAGAAGGCTTCCCACACACGCGGCGAGAAACCACGGGATACCGAGATAGGATTTTGTACAATTGCACAAATCATGGCCAACAATGTTTACTCAGTCCTTTGTCTTCTCTTGCGGAGAGGTGTTGTCATGCATAATAAGCTCAGATTTGCATATCGCATTGATCCAGTGCTGTGTGCGAGCTTTATGTGCGGTGATAAACGCCAGATGTTTCTGAAATCCTCGAACACAACTTGGCCCAGCTCCTTGCAAGCACGCTAACAAGTTACCGTGGGCCAGCTAACTCAACAAGGTGTGAAATCTCAGAATAGCCCAGCCCAAAGGAACGTCCACATGGCTTTCGCTAGGCAGCTATTTTGTTTGTGAAGTTTCATTTCATTATGCTGTTGTGCTGTGGGAAAGCTCTTAATTAACTTCATGAAAATTGTTTTAGTATGTGCTTATGTTTTAATAGTAGGTGCATGCTTTCGAAGATCTGCAAGGTTTTTGTATATATAATGTGGATGTTAAGTTGAAAATTAACCTCAGTTAAAAATTAATAATTTAATAATAATAACAATAAAAATAATATTAAAATGTGTTTCATGTTAAACGTTTACAATTATTCAGGTTTGGGTAAGATTAAATAAAAAAGAAAGAAGTTAATACTTTAGTTTAGTTAGAAAGGGTGCAATATACAGTATATTGATCAAAAGTGACAGTAGCAATATGTATAATGTTATTTAAAAAAAGATTTTAAATGAATGTTGCAAATACAATTTTCTATTCATCTTAGAATCTTGAAAAAAAATTATCATGGCCTATACAAAAATATTGAGCAGCAAAAACTGTTTTCAACTTTGAATATAATAAGAATCATTATTAATAATGGAGCACCAATTAATAATTGATTATAATTTAGCACCAAATCAGCATATTAGAATGATTTCTGAAGGTTCTTGTGACACTGGAGACTGAAATAATGGCCACTGAAAATTCAGCTTTGCCATCACAGAAATGAATTGCATTTTAAAATATATTCAAATAGAAAATAGGCCTACTTATATTAAATTGTAATAATATTTCACAATATTACTGTTTTTACTATATTTTTGATTAAATAAATGCAGCCTTGGTGATCATAAGAGTGATCACATTTCAACAACATTAAAAACATCTTAATTTTTTCAAACTTTTGACCACCTGTGTGTGTGTGTATAGATTTTTCAAATATATGCATTTCTAACATGCATTATTTATTTTAAAATAAAATAGTAAGTGGGCTTACATGGAATGTGAGCTTATTAAGGTCACTTCTACAAGTTCCTATTGGGTTTTCTGTGTGAAATACAAAATACCACACATGCATACTGATTTTAGTTTTTTTTTGTTTTTCTGCTTATGATTGCATTGATGAGTTGTATTCTCTGCACATATGTCACCACAGCCTTCAGAGAAGCCACTGGACACTTGTGTTGGCAGACCTGAGATCTCTATTGGCTGTTGTCTTTTCAACACATGGATTAACTGTACAGACAAGCTGTTGATTTCTTCAGATAGCCTAGTATTGTGCTACTTAGGCATTTTGTCACTTAGCCTAGCGCTTAACTTAATAAATGCGGTTCCTTTGCCACAGTTTGACACTGAGAGTTCTTTGCAACGGATAGGCAGACTTAGACTTTAAACAGACAAGCTCTTCGCTTCTGCTTCCATTTCACTTTGAGTGACTTTAACGATAAACTCTGTATTGTGACTTAAATGAGAACGTTCGGCTGGAAAGAAGCTTCTCATACTACGCTTTCCACCCCCTTTGCACTTTCCTTATTTTCGTGTGGAAAATAAAAAAGATAACAACGAATACTTGAGGGAATGAAGTAAAAGTGGAACAGAGATCAAAGAGCTCTCGCTGTCTCTCACACACGCAGCACGTCGGCGAGAAAGTGCAACTGTGTTTCTGCTCGACTGTGACAGTAATCTATAGTCACCGTTTACCACGTGCCAGAGGTGCCCATCACGCGCTAGTCATGAGTGCCGCCATTGTGTCAAAATTTATTTCCAGATGTCTTCTGTGATTACAATATATCTGTGTTTCACCTGTGTTCACCCGTAAGCCGAGACAACGGCGTGTTTATCGCAATCGCAATTACAGGGCCATTTAAACCATGAGAGACATTTTGTCTTAAACACAGAGGAGAGAATTTCCATAACAAGTCTATCATCGGCTCACAAAGGAGTTTGTGTAAAGATGCAGTCTGGGGCTTCGCTCGCTGCCGATGCCATATTTGAATGCTTAATTCCCAGGGCGGCCGATCTCTCAGCACGTTTACAGATGCGTTTCAATTGTTAAAATATTTATGAGGTGTTCGTTAAAGACGTCGTTACTGGAATCCGAATCCAAACACAAACATGCAAGCAGGTACCACAAGAATACTCAACAAAGCCTCCTTGAACTACAGCATCTGTGGGAGTATTTAGATGGGGTCTGCAAAATCAAACGTTGATTAGTTTTCACGTCTTCCGCCTTCATTTTCAATTCGACTACGTGCAGGCATTCAATTTATATAGGTGGGTTGATGACTTATCAGCGTTTAACTTTACTATTTAGAAGCTTTTAAAGGCTAAAAGCGCTGTGATATCAGCGTCTCGACGCCTACATGCTGCTTCAGACGAACGTTATCACGAAATGTGCATTTTGTATAAATATGCAGATTAGCTTTTTTAAAGTTTCTTTGCACTTTACCATGGCAAACTTCCAATTCTGTTCATAGATTTTGTTTAGGGCCTTAGCTCCAGAGTCAAACGCTTGCACTCGTAGCTTGTTAAATACAACCCTAAATAGTGACCGCATAGCAATTTCTGCCCTGTTCAGCTGTGCTGAATGCATTGAAGCAGACTTGCCACTCTCCACAACGCATCTTTCATTTTGTCTCCAATTTTCCTTGATAATTTCCTGTGGAAAAACTGACAATTTTCATGCCTATGAAAAAGCAGTGCACTGGCCGGTGCAGATTAGTCTTTTTTTTTTTTTTGGCAGATAGCAGCTATTTGAAATAAGCATAGGTGGGTTGCTCAGAATGCTACACAGCACTCTGCTAAAGATTGAATAAATCAGTCATTTCTTTCAGGTCCAAATGGGCCTAAATGGATCTGTGTAACCACCTCTTGCAGAAATGATTCTGGGCTTGTTTGTCACACAGAGGTAATAGCTTAGTCACACAAACAGGCTTCCTTATGGTGTTATTTGGCCCTCCTTAGACATTAACTTGCCACAACATATTTGTTGTACTCGTAAGAGCCATAAATTTGTGGTTTTGTTTAAAGTTGTCAAAAACAACACCATTCGGACACAGTGATGACCTTATGAAGGTTATGCGACTTGCCTTTTTCGTCTGTGTTTCTAACTTCATTAAGACTGACTAATGCACAGGAATGTCACTGTTGGCTTTTCTGGTATTGATGTGATGCAGATTGTATCGGATATTGACTATGTTTTAAGATCAATCCAGGGTTTGTATTGACTCAAATCAATGTCTCGTATGAGGTTTTCTAGGCAAAATAAGTCATGCGCTTTTCCTTCCATGTAATAAATTTTAAAAAGCACCTTATTTATTTATTAATTTATTTGAAACCAGGTTTTAATTTGACCTAACATGACCTCTCTCTTTTTGTTAACATTCACTCCTCCTTCGCTTTTGGCTTATAGTAGGTGCTGAGACGTTCTCATGGGCAGACAGAAAGGCAGTTGAAGGCGGTGTGGTGAGAAATATAGCACAGAGGAGCTGCTTGGGAAAAGTTACTCACGACTCCAAAACTCAGTTAATTTTTAGTGAGTAGACACAATCTTTTAAAGGATTAGATTACTTCTAGAATAAAAATTTCTTGATAATTTACTAACCCCCATGTCATCCAAGATGTTCATGTCTTTTTATTCTTAAGTCGAAAAGAAAGGTTTTTGAGGAAAACATTCCAGGATTTTTCTCCATATAGTGGATTTCAACTGGGATCAACGGCTCTACACGATCCCAGCCGAGGAATAAGGGTCTCATCATGAAACGATTGGTCAAATAAAAATGTATAACAAATGCTTGTCTTGCACTAGCTCTGTGATGCTCGTCCACAACTTTACACATTACGTAGTCACATTGTAAAGGTCATGCGTGACGTAGGCAGATGTACCCAACTCCATCGGATTTTCTCCTCCAACTTCAAAATCGAAGAACAGGATATGCTTTTTAACTCCCAAATCTTGAATTTTTGCAGTATCTGAGAAATCATTCCTTCCCCATTTCATCTTGTTAAAGCATTCTCATTAACATATATTTTTCTTGATTGACAGTTATGGCCTAAACCTTCAAAGCAGAGTGCAGATAGTTCAGGATGTATTTAGGTTGTTATTGATTGCTAATGGCGTGTGATTGAGAATAAATGTCAATTATGATGTCATTTTGGACTCTCTATCTGACGTGGACGTCTAAATGCCACTTAGTATTGACCGAGAGGCTGTTTTCCAGATAAAGGCTTTCATGTTACGGCACTTTAATCCAACCTCCCAGTTCATAGCGGTGGGATTTAGCTCACATTACATAGATGTAATCAAGAAAAATAATCTAAAATGACTGACACACCAGCCACGTATGCGCTGTGATGTTTTGGGAGTGACAATCGCATTATAATGCAGAAGCGAATCCCCGAAGTTATCTTTCGTTTGTGCGGAATACAGGAATCACTACTGAGATCGCAATGGTTGATATGCTTATAACTTTAGCAATGGTTTGGCATCTCGCAATTGAATAATAAATCATTTGATGTCTTTTCGATGAAAGAAATATTTTAGTGTTATGTCAATAAAAACAAACTGTAATTTAATGATGCTTCGCTTGATTTTATCAGTGTATGGATTGAAAGTGCATCATGACATAAACAGGCTTTGAAGATCTCAGTGAGTAATATCTTAACAGACGTCAGCAACACATATGAATGCATATGAGACTAAACAACGGCAGATTTTGATTATATACATCTGTCAGATTAACAAGCCAACAGGAAAAAGACTCCTATGAAATCAGGCCCTATGAAATCAGTGTATGTATATATATATATATATATATATATATATATATATATATATATATATATATATATATATA
>NW_015507002.1:109769-118129 GCF_001515645.1 Sinocyclocheilus grahami
TTTTTTTTTTTACATTTAATTAAATTAAATATTCCCTCCTGGTGGAATGACCTGCTCAACTCAATCTGAGCAGCTGAAACTGCGCTCTATTCATTTACTAACTGCTTGTTTTCTTATTTTCTTTAAAACAAAAAAAACTAACACTAGCTTCTCTATTATTTTTGTATTCTATCTATTTCTTTTCTTTTTATTTATTATACAATTAACAAAAGCAAAAAAGGCCTCTAACACTAGCTTGCTCTATTCTTTTTCTATTCTATCTGTTTTCTTTTTATTTATTATATAATTTAAAAATAAAACCTTGCTACGTGTACTACATTAAGCTTACTGAGACTTGTTATAGCACTTGCGTATCATTGCTCTTTTGTTGTTTTTGATCGCTTCCATTGTCCTCATTTGTAAGTTGCTTTGGATAAAAGTGTCTGCTAAATGACTAAATGTAAATATGTACATACATACATACATATATATATATATGAAGAATTCAGATGCAAAATCCTCTAAAATGTCTGAAATTTTCTTCTAAAATTAGCAATTTTATCAGGCTCCTATATATATGTTCAGTTATTTCACTTTAATTGCATAGAAAAGGACATATACAATGACCACAAAGTGAAATTACTTAACACACACTTAAGAGCCTGATAAAAATGCTCAATTTAGATGAAAATTTCAGATGGCATTTAGAGGCTTTCTTCATATATATATATATATATATATATATAAATCAACAATAGGGCTTTATGAATTATTATTTTGTTAATTATTATTATTATTATTTTGTTATCTTTTAGAATGTTTGAATTTGTCTGGTTTCTTAGTTTTATGATTTAATTCATTACCAAAAACATTGGTCATCAAATGAATGCATAAATCTTCTAAAATGTATAATAATAATCAGCAAATGAAAGTTTTATATATATATATAAATACAAATGTTTTTTTGGGGGGGACAAAGTACTGCACAACAGAGGTTTACTGCTTAAACTAAAACATTATTATTATTATTATCATTGCTTTGAGAAGTACATTCTCATTCTCACATACAATAATGGCATATTTTTAGCACAATTTCTTCACATTGGACAGACATTGTATTTTGGCAGATTGTTGTGTGTATCTGACAATAACCATATTAAATGAAATGTCTGCCCATGAGACATGCAGATTATTTATATAGCAGTCATTTGCAGTTTAATACAGACACAAGTTCATATTGTGATGTGATTACTTGTACAGCGCTATGTTTGATTTATTTATCCAAAATTTGGAAAATGTATACAGTATATTATACTGTCTACACGTTATACAGTATGTTTCATGTTTACGACTGGATTCTGTCCGGGTTTTGTGCATCGCAAAAATCCTATAGGGCCGTTGAATCGGCGCCTTTCAAATTTGTGGCAATTATGCACTGCAGTTCTGAAACGCCATCCTGCTGAACATCATATTCCTTGCCTCTGCAGAAACGCAGGCCCGTGGCTCCACACCAACTCCTTTAATTTCACCGCTGCCACAGAACAGCCAGGTGGTCTATAATAAATATGACTCCATACATCATTTGCAGCACATTACAGATGAAGAATGAAAGCAGAATTCATTGCTCCAGGCAAGACCGTGCCTTGACCTTTTCCCAGGGCAGAAGCCGGGAACTTTTGAAAAGCGTCGTCCCTCCATTAACTGCCTACACACCGAGAGGAATACGCAATGCCATCATGATCTTCTACTGACCTCAACGCCCCCATCGGTTCTAAAACTTCACATTTGTCTATGATTTCGATTATTCACCTGTGGTAAACGGCCTATTGCCTGCGTACTGCCAAAATTATGCACGTTATTCGCCAACCTATCTAGTTATCTACTAAGAATCGTAATTAGTGTATAATGGCTCAACCTTTTCCTGATAGGTCATGCAACTCAATTAACAGACTGCTTTTACTTTAATTTAGATAAGGAAGCAAATTAGACTTGCAGTGAGTTTCTGATTCTAGATGCATTTAAAGGGCACGGGAAGGCTTGATGCCTGGGCTGTCAGTGGATATTGGGGATGTATGGAGACTGATTAGGCCATGCAGTTGAAGCTAATGCGTGCTGGATGCTATCAGCGAGGTTCAGTCAGACCGCATCAGCAGGGCCATACGTCAGCCAAGGAGAGCACTCTGCACTGCACTATTCACCCAGGTGTCGGACAAAGGCATCTGTAAAACAAATCGCCCATCTCGCCAAAGAATGATGCAGAGAGAGAGAGAGAGCGGGAGGATGCCATAAAGAAGTCCCTTATTCTCAAACGCTTCTATCTCGTTGCCAAATGATAGGCATTGCAAAAGCTTTCGCATACAGCCGTAAGACTCGTTCATTCTCCACGGAGCGCTTAGTTTGTGTGGATTTTGATATATAAACAGACTCGGCAGTTGTGCTCCGAGTCTGTTTGTGCATCTGTGACAAAAACTCGCGGAGCACGCGCTAGTGTATAAATCTTCATATTGCGGGCCTGCGATTATGCTGAATCTGCCCGGCTCTGGCTCGCGAAATGCAAATCACTTGATGAATAAATCAATAAATGGGCTGATGAAATAAATAAAAACAAAGCCTGTCATAATGTGGAAGATTCACAAACCGTGCCTGTGCAAAGTTCTGCATTGTGGCCCTAATTAATTGATTAAAACAAATAATAATGAGGAAATTAACACTTAAAGGGCGTTCAGTGCACTGTTAGTTTGCTATCCGGTCGTGCGCAGAACGGTCTGAATTATACTGGCAAAAAGGCAACAAAAAATGCACAATTAATCATTCTAATGTTGCCCTGAAAATCCAAATTATGCAATTTTGTGATTATCTCTAGAAAGGATAATTGTGGCATCCAGGACAGATGTGAATTTAATTACAGATATGAAATTGGAAGCTATAGTCTAAATCTGTTGTTCATGGAAAATCATAAACCTCCCAACAGGAGGTATATTATGGTTGACGTACTGAGATGTTTTGCACATACTTCAGCATTCTAACGAATTAGCATTCTGGGCATGTGTACATTTATATGAATAATAAATCCATGTAAGGAGACGTTTAGCCTTTTGTGATTTAATTCTCTTAAACAATTGATTCGCATCTCTTTGTTTGGCTTTAAAACAAAGTTTTAAACAAAGATCCAAACCTACTCCATTAACGTGCACATATCTAATTAGTTATTTGTTGTTTGGTCATTTGATTGTTTTATTAGTATTTAGTCTACATCTCTATGAATGTAGTATGTTTATAAAGCCATGCATTGCTGGTGGTTGGAAGGCAGTTTACTCTATAAATCATTTTGATAATGATTCATGTTTTAATAATTATTTTGCCTTTAATACAATGACAAAAAAATTTAAATAACATCTTTATAGTATGACACCTACTATTTTTCGCACGCTGTATAAATGAGTGTTTATTTATGCAAACATATCTCTGACTGTTTTACGAAGGTCTATTGCAAGGATAATCTTTATTTTTACATTAAAATGGGCTGTGAGAGATTGCAAAATATATTTATGAGAAGATTAGAGAGCTGTGGTAAACTCCCAGGGAGTCGCTGTCACGCTAGCGTGCTGTAAATAGCTGTCAATGCTAGCATTAGGAGCTTCATATGTTCACGGGCTCCTCAAGGACCCAGATTTGTCACCGTGGCACATTTCAGCACCAGCACCAACTATTCTTTCTGTGGGCTCAGACCTTCACTCACTTAGTGATGGATCTAGCCATCTATGTTTGAAAGGAAAACGACCGCAGCTTTTGCTTTTACTGGGCGGCCATTAGCTCAGAGGCTAACAAATGGCAGACACACGTTGAACGATGAGAGAGGCTGAGCATTTACTTTTGACAAATTCGCTTTAAAAATAAGCTTTTCCTCAGTCAGTAGACGAGCCCCGTTCAGTGTGCCAACGCAAACTATTTGTATTCTTCCCGTGTCCTCTGCTCCCCTCCACCAAATCTGTTTAGGGATTATGCCAAGGCGGTAGTTGCATTTTTGCGCTCTCAATGGCCTCAAACCCTGGCAACCCACAATCAGAGGTTCTTCTCTCTTGTTTTAGAGTGCTTTTCAAATATTTAAATGGAGTACCCTAATGTTATGTTGTTGTTAAGGCTCTCTGTTGACCAGTTCTTCGGTGGCGCATTAGAATTCTTTTGTTTGCTTGGCCTGTTTGGACTGTTCTTTCACCTTTTTAAAATGAATTACTACCTTTGCCGTTGTTGTTTTTATGCTGCCCACCCCAGACCATCAGTTTTTGTCAAGATAAATGTTTACACAGTCACTGTGATGTGAATTTGCAGGCTTGCGATGGGTTCTGCACATGCGTGAAGGTCCACAAGACTGTAGGTTGTCCAAGTTTTTTGTTAGAGGCTTCAGAAAATTTGATTGGAAATATGAAAATGTGCATTTTTTTTATAGGTATACTATATTTACCCATCCTAGACCCCGCATCACTGCTTTTGTGTCTAGACAAATGTTTAACCTGTTTAACACTAAACACATCCATTAACCATTCGGCTTTCAGACTTTGAGTGCCATTCATTGACAAAGACAGAGTGAGAGTCAATATTTTTTTCCCTGTCTTTCTGCCGATTCCTTTCAGCAATAGCTGAATTGGTCACAAGCCAGAAAGATTCTGTATTCCCAATCTGTGTCTGTGCTCTCTTGTTACAGAAACAGTTCTGTGATGCATTCTGCTACATATTGAGGGTAGTCTTCCATGTGTTATTTTAAGCACAGTATTATGCGAGGGAACAAATTGTGCTAAGCACCAGTCGTCTGGGGTGTAGTGCAAAATTCAGATGAGGAAGAAAAGAGGACAGTGTGTAAGTGGTACGTGCGAGGCCCCCTACTGACCGGGATGGCGGTATGAAGTCTGTGCTGCAGGCGGTGACACTGGGTGTTCGCCTGCGCAGCCACAGGAGGTCCGGTTTTAGTCACACTGGCAGCGCAGACTTCACAACACTCGCATCAAATGTGGAAAACATAGGGTAGAAAGTTGGAGAAGATTTTAAATAGCAAGTTGTTGAAACATTTTTTTGAACACCTCACTTTGTCAACCCCACTTGCCAAAGCATCTGACTTATTTAGTGATTTGTTGTTTCTCGGTTTGTAGATTCATAATTGGAGCTATAATATAATTTTTTTGATTATACAATGAATAAAATATTTATGTGTATTGAATATTTTTGTAAATATATTTATAATAAAAAACCCTATTATATATTTATAATAAGCCTATATTATAGTATATAATATATTATTTTTAATTCAGCACATAAAACATTTTACAAATGGAAAGTGTGTGTGTGTGTATATATATATATATATATATATATATAATATATTACATGTATATGTGTTATATACACACGTATGTAACAAATATTTATGGCTATGGAATATATGTAAATACAACACAATATATCTGTAAACACACCTGTTATACTGTGAGATATACCTTTATCATGATTTTAAGACTACTCATACATTGGTGTAAGATTTTGCTCATATTATCAAGCTCTAGGATGTACTAATAAATTCACTTTCATTGATTCTTTAATTGAAACATTGAGAGTGAAGCTTTTATAAAGAGAAACTCTGACCTCAACACCACAGTAAACATAACTGCGTCTGGAGACTTTCTGCTCTTCAGGCGGGGGCTTAAATCCACAATCTAACGCGTAACCACCACTCATTTCAGCCACACTTTGCTGCCCATATCCCCAAAGGGTGAAGCTTTTATTATTATTATTTAATTTTTGGTGAAAAAAAAATCATCTTATTGGGTGAGTTAGCCTGCACAGTTGCCATAAATTACCCATTATTGACATGACAGGTTTGTAGTGAAAAAAATAAATAAACTGTCTTTCAGCACTATGAAACATCTCTTTCTGTGCTGAGCAGAGAGATAAGCTTGTCCCAGAGGGAGTGGATGCATGAGAGAGGGATGGAGAGAGAGGAAGAAAGCATGAGACAGACTGAGAGAGAGAGATAATATTGGGAGATAAAGAAAATTCCAGAGACATTCAGAGAACTGTTCCCTTGTTATCGGCCAGAGCTTGTCCTCTCTCTCCAATTTGCAGTAAGATGTCATTAACGGGCTACATTGTCCCACACTGTCCTGATGCCTGTCAAAGAATCATCATCCCCAGAAAGCAAATGAGAACACACATACACACACACACTGCTTGTCATGACATATGTGTGGTTTCTTTTTCTTCATTTCTGTCTCTCTTCTCTCATTTGTATATTTTCCCATGCAACCTTGTCTCTCGGCATGTGCCTCTCTCTCCCTCTGATCTGAGGTAGTGTTTGGGGACATCTCTGCCATGTAATTTTGTCTGTAATGTCTTCTGTAGTCTTCTATTAGATTTCCATAATTCATAGTGCCGTTACTTCCAATGAATCTAAATGAATGCATGATCACAATCAACAGATGCTCGTAATGCACTTTATTGTAAACTTCTCTTCCTTCCTAACTCTTCCTTCCATGACAAATGTTCCTACCCTCTGCATTTCATTTGGTAAAGATGTTTTCTGTATGCTTTTAGAAATTTTGTAGAACTAATTTTTTACATAGAAAATGTAAATTTTTATAAAATGTATGCATGTGTATGTTTATGTGGATATATACAGTATATATATAGCAAGTTATCAAGATGTTGTGTAATATGTCATTTGCCTTTATTTTTATTGTTAGTTTTATATTATATATTATAGTAGTATGTTTAGTATAAATATATAATTTGTTTTAAATAAATTTACAAACATATACTCTCTCTCTATAAATGAAGTATAAAATAAATATTTTTAATACACAAACTAAAAACATTACTAATTAAATCTGAATCAGATGTATGTCACTGAGCCAGCTATTTTTCAATTAATTTTTAATGACTCAAATCAGCCTCAAATTTAGTTATTGGCTTAAATTGATTTACTGAGTCACTTAATCTCTGAATCAGTCAGACCGAACTGATTTACCAGAGGCTTGTGACTATATGTTAAAAGTTGTTTAACATTATGTTAAAGAACATCTGGTTTTATCAAAAGTACCAAAAGAGTCACATATGAATCGTTAAAGAATCACTTTAAAGCAGAGTCGTTAAATGCCTTACGATTCCCATACCTACTTATGAATCATTTTTACATTTAGAGGACGTCCCCATTGGAAAGTTTTGACAGATTTAGCTCACTTCTGGGACAATTTTGTCCCCAAAGTATAGCCAAGTAAACCCACACACATTCAAGCTCGAGCATGCACATATATTTTGCCATTTTCTTGCCATTTTCTAGCACACTATAGCAACTGCATTTGCTGTTAAAATCTATTGTGCTGAGGTAGTTTGAAAGTCTCTCCACGTTTTAAGCAGGTATAGATTGTTCCTTGCCTGAATGTCTCTTATGGAGTCTGATAATGAACGCTCCCTGTTTTAAAATGTGGTCCTTATGCATAAAAGTAGACATTATGTTTGACATAGTTACTGTTCGTGGGGTTGCCAGGCATAAACACAGCTTGAGAGAGAGCTGCTGAGTATGGGGGTAGAATTGTTGCTTAATTCCAAATAAATAGATTATGATCCACAAATAAATAGAATGAGATCCACAAATAAATCTTAAAGTTTCACAAACATGAATTAAATTCACAAATAAATAAAATGAGATTTGCAAATAAAAAACATATTCACAAATATATATTTATGTCACAACCACAACTTTGCCTGGCATTTATTTGTGAATCGCGTCCTGTGCATTTGTAGATAGCTGCACGCATTTGTGAATCGCGTCCTGTGCATTTGTAGATAGCTGCACGCATTTGTAAATCGCGTCCTGTGCATTTGCAAATTGTGAAACATTTCTTGCGTCAAGACGTGCTGACAATCCACAAATAGGTTGAACTATCCCTTTAAACACACAACATTGCCTCCCATTAAGCATTGCAGGTTGTCTGTAATGGTATGGGCAGCCGTCTGTTGGGAGTCATTAGGTTCAATCATCGCACTGTATGGCCCTGTAACGGCCAATAATACGAGGTCATTTGACAGCATCGAGTGCACCCTAGGGTTCGAACACTCTTCCCCAGTGATCTTCCCATATTCCAGGATGATAATGTGGCTGCATGCTGCAAAATGTATTCATCCTGAATCTAAGATTGAAGTCAAACACCTTTCATGGCTTTCCTAATGACCAGATGTGAACATTGAACCATTATGAATGTTTTAGTCTCCATCTCTCATATAACTTCATGTGCATTGTCAGGTTCAATATTGTGGAGCTGGTTAATATTTTAGTGCCTATTTTTTTAAAAGTTCAAATACCTTTTAAATTCACTGTGCAAGCACAGGAAAAA
>NW_015507002.1:123141-124706 GCF_001515645.1 Sinocyclocheilus grahami
ATAATTGTGAAAAATAAATCACGCCGAACCACCAGAGGTCACACGCACTGCCAAACGGCGAACAAAAAATGGGAGCGTGTAATAAATGGCAAAGAAAATACTTTGATAATACGATCATATTAAACCCAGAGCCCATCCATCAGAGACGTGATGTTCGCATGCAGCAGAGCGTTTTATGTGTGCGGATTTCCTTTATGTGATTATTCATGTCGTAACAAAGCAGCTTCACGGGGTACTACGCGCTCCGGCTTATCTTTGATCTCTGGCTTTGGACAGGACGCTCCAGAGGTGGTCTCCAGTCATAAAAGATGTGCTTTCTACATCATTTGTATTCATGCGTGGTCGGAGTCAGAGGACACGATATGTCTGTCGCTTGTGAAATCAGAGCAATCCGTCTGAAAGTTTGCAGGGGGAAGTGAATGGAATTGATCAGAACGGCATTTGAGGGGAGCTTGAGTTTCCTCAGCTGCTGAGGGCTGATATCCTAAACACGCATGCGAGTCTGATCCTGTCTGTTTGACTCAGAGGAAAACTCGGATCAGATTTCTTGCTTTGTCTTTCATTTCTCGACGGGCTTTACTCTTATCACATGAAGTCCCGTTTTGCCTTTCACTTTCATGTGAGTATCTAGTCTCTCTCTCTGTGTCTGTCTTTCACCAGAACTCAGTCTCCAGATTAAAATGTTTAGGGGTGTGAGCTTTAATGTCACATCATCTGAAAACATTACAGCTCTAATAGGCATATTTGACTGTCTGGGACAGATGAGATTGAATATTGATTCTTCTGGAAACTAAATCAACTAACTGCCCTTTGCTAAATTATTATTATACAATTATAGATGAATTTCAAATGCATCTCCAAAGTTAGTCCCATTAGATGTGCTGCCAATTAAAATTGTGTCAGTTATAACAGGAGTCTGACAATTAACACTTAAAAATGTGAGTTTTCTCAAGCAGAGCGGTTGCAGACACTCTGATAGCAATAATTGCTCTTTAATCGTTTTTCTTCGTATTATTATTTACCTGCAAAGGGTAACAATGAGTGTTTTACATGTACATCTTACACCAATTATGTTTAATGAACTGACAATGTTTCATGTCGTGTAAACCCCTTGAAATCGTGTTGATTCAAATGGTAAATCCATTTCCCAATTTCTACATGTTAAACTCTTTTACCAGTTTCTGGGAATAGTTCACCCCCAAAAATCTGTTCCAAACCTGCATGATTTTCTTTCTTCTGTGAAACACAACTAAAAGGTATTTTGAAAAATCAGTGGGGTTTCAAAGCAATGTGACTGTCATTATATGGGCAGAAACGTTATTCAGAGCATCTTCTTTTGTGTTCCACACAAAATGTTGGTTTGGAATGACATGAGGCTGAGTAAATGATGACAGCATTTTCATTTCTGGTTGAACTATCCCTTTAAACACACAACATTGCCTCCCATTAAGCATTGCAGGTTGTCTGTAATGGTATGGGCAGCCGTCTGTTGGGAGTCATTAGGTTCAATCATCGCACTGTATGGCCCTGTAACGGCCAATAATACGAGGTCATTTGACAGCATC
>NW_015507002.1:124968-128688 GCF_001515645.1 Sinocyclocheilus grahami
CTTGTTCTTGTTAAGTATTATATTATGTGCCTTTTTAAAAGGAATCTCTGGTGTACTTGCCTTGCTTCTTTGTCACGCTAATTAAACTGCTGAAGTCAGACTCCTCAAAGCTCAGCCAGGCCTGCGTGTGGAGGAGGATGCGGATTTCAGGTGAACAAGTTGACAAGTCGCAAGAGGATCCATCTGGTTTTCATTTGGTGTAGTCGCAAAGAAAGCATAATATAAAGCACATTCTCCAGACGTAATTAGCTAATTATTGGGATAGTTTTCTCACGTTAACTCAGGCACATTTATATATATATGCGGCAAAAAAGATAAAGTTGTGTTTAATGTTTGGGGTTTTAGAACATTTCTGCAGATGAATGTGTCATTTCTGTGGCATTTTGTTGCTGGAATTTGAGAAACGCATTGGAAAAAATAGCATGTGTGAGTTCGGCTAAATTTCTTTTTATCTCTGGGGAAGCTGGGTAATTAGATAAGGGATTAAAATGTTAATCTAAATTGTTTCATGACTTTCCTCTTTTTCCACAAGGCCTCCTATTTTTTTTTAGCACACTCATCCCTTTCACATCCATTCCAAAAGGTTCAAGGATTGTCATTAATTTCATTTCATTTCATTTCTTTTTTTGTTTGTTTCCAGAATTTGTGTGTGCTTCAGATATTTTGAAATGTGCAATAGGGCTTGAAACCTTTTTTTTTTTTTAGCTCAATGAAATGTGTTTACAGTCAAACAAGATTTTCTATTCGTTTTATGAGGTTTACAAGTCTTAAAACTTCTAAAAAGTTTTAAACCCTTTAGTGCTGTCAAACGAGTAATCATGATCAATCGCATACAAAAAAATATGTGTTCACATAATATGTGTGTGTGTACTGTGTATATTTATTATGTATATATAAATACACACATGCATGTATATATTTAAGAAAAATTTTATGTTTATGTATTAATTATATGTATATATAATATAAATGATATGATATGTACGTGTAAATGCATGTAAATTTTTTCAAAATATATACTGTATGTATGTGTATTTATTAGGGCTGGGTAAAAAAATATCGATATGTCGATATTAATCAATTTTCATTTTTACGGAACGATATCTAGCCTGTTTTCAGTTAATGGACGGAACATTGAAGGGTACTTCCCATCCAATAAATCGCAATAAGCATTGTGCTTTGGTACATTTCATATGAAGCAAAGTCTCAGATTTAAAATTCTGTCCATTGTATTGCAGTATTTAAACAATAAATGTCGTTTTGGTGCTGTTTAATGTGTAGTGACAGATCGCTGTATCGCCTCAGTTTAACAGACGCGGCAGCGCGAGGTGCACATGAACTGATCATCTCCTCCACATTAATACCAGTTTCAGCACAAATTAAACATGACTAAATATCCGAAGGTAAGTTAATTAAAAGAAAGAGTACAACTTTACATTCCGTATCCTGTCTCATGTAAATGCTCAATAAGTGTTTCAGCTGCGCAAAGACACCAATATAACGGCTTGTAAACAATGTCACGTAACGTCACATTTACCTCAGAAAAAAACATATTCGGTGATCATAAACTCATTAGTCAGATAGAAAAATAAACTGTAGAGAGGGGCATTTTGCTTACTATATGCACCATATAACATATTCATTATAATTTTTACTGTTCTTTAATGTTTAATTTATGTTTGAATAAATCCATCAAGTTTTTATGACATCCACCATTTAAATGTTTACGTTATATTTCAAAAAAACAAATTGAAGTAGAAATATTAATATGTAACCGTAACTTTATTATAGTAAAAACGTCATTAATTTTAACCTTCAATATTACAGTAATGTTATGCCAACTGACTCTCATTTATATTTTACAGCATTAGTTGAGATTTTGTTTTCCTTGAGAAAATTTGGCATGTCCTGATATGTATCCAAAATAATCGATGTTGAATCGAATAATCGAAGCTTGCAAGCTTGTGAATGAGAATGGAATCGAATCGTGAAATTTGTGTCAAAACCCAGCCCTAGTATTTATATATACATAATAAATATATACAGTAAACACACTTATATAATGTAAACAAAACTTTTATTTTGGATGTGATTAATCGCGATTAATCGTTCGACAGCACTAAAACCCTTAATTGTCTGGTTTTATTGTTTTCTAACAATAAACATTCATTTACAATTCAAATTTTGTAACGTTTTGTATGTTTTTTTTATAATAAGCTTGAACAGCTTGAAAACCGATAATACTCTGTGATTGAATGTAACCTATTGGCGCTTGCAGTTGGGGGAGGAATTGAAAATGGAGACGTGAACTCGGAAGCTTCCTGCTTCTGTAGTGGCGCTAATGCTATGTTTGTGTATTTGTCACAGATAAAGTGGATTAGATTCAATATTTGATAAATACACAGACGCCTTAGACATTTTAATGTAGCAACAAAAATACTTTTTATAATATTTAATAATTTATGCACTATGCCTGTATATGCGAGAATATAGTTTAGCATAAGTTATTTCTATTAAGATTACATGAAATGAGTTTTTACTGTTGTAAAAACACTGCTTTTGTGAGCATTTGCAGAACTGAAGGTGTCAGAATAAACAGAAAACACATAATCGTCGTCATCTGTGAATCTGGTGAATGGTGAAGCAGCTGTATTTTCATCAAACCTGTGCAGAATGAGGCAGTTGACTGCTCTCGAATTGTTCTTACAGTATTTTAATAACATACGTCACACTGACAAATTTTCGAAACAACATGCACTTCAAGTCAGACGCTGATCAGTAGAAGCCGAACATGCCTTATATAGAAAATGATCACCAATCCTGGTTAGACTTCTTGCATTTCTGTTGAAAGAGACCAACTGGTGTCACTTACTGGGTGTGTAAAGGATATTTATTATTATTATTATTAAAAAAAATAATAATAATATGTGATTTTATTGGATTGAAAAAAAAAACTTGTTGTTGTTGTGTGTAGGTCAGATAATTGACTAGCTTAAGATGCCACACTTCCTATATTAAACATTTCCATTCAGGGGATGTTTCGTATGAACCTAAAGACCCAAGCTAAATGAAATGTCATGCTTTATTAGCCCTGTGTATCGCACTCAATTCAACAGCTTTTAAGTCCCTCAGTAACACAAGGCTGTAAGTCTGGTCTTTTATTTCTTGTGCCTTTAGAGGGCAGCCTGTGATCTTCTCTGTTAGGCAAATGTCCCTGTATTGTTTCCCTGTCTCATTTTTAAAGTTATTCTAAAGGAAAGTTGGGCTCCTAATGACAACCATAAGAAAAGGAATCATTTACGTCCACATTTACGTTCACGGCATGCACTTTCCTTGCAAAGTGCATATTGTGCAAGTGGCAATTACCAGAGTGGGTAGCGAACAATCACAATTAGTTCCATTTTCGCAACAAGCCCTTGTTTGAAACGTCCATTACCGTATATAGATATATTTAAAAGTAAAGTTTGTGCCATTTTTCGGGTTAACATGGGGCGTTGAATCAATGGAAAATAAGCCCTTATTCCTTTCAAGGAACATTCGAGAGACCCTGGATATTGATTAGACATATCTGGACAAGAAACTAGATAAAACATATTGGTTCCTGTCTGCGTATGCAAGGAGAGAAGATAGTCTAGTCTTTTTATAGTTGCTCACTAATCTTTTCTTTAATATATGTCCCTTTTTCTTGTGCATTTTTCTTCTTTTATCATGCTTGTATGT
>NW_015507002.1:128698-129273 GCF_001515645.1 Sinocyclocheilus grahami
AGTACTGCCGTGTCATTTGCAGGTTAGGTTGCAAGGTTGTGGAGGTTTGTTTAACTGGATTTGTTTGACACCTTGCAACCTCTTGCAGGCCTTTCGTGCTGAGACGGGAGACTATAAATGAGATAAACGATAAAAAGCAAATCAAATCTGAAATTTGGAGACATCTGTTTCACAGCACAGAAATACTCATTAAAAGACTTCACACCTTAACAGCGGCGCTCACTTCGACAGTTGGTGAACAAATGAACTGCCATATACATTTAAGGCCGAGATCACTGCTGGCATGATTGTTTTACATGTGTCATTTTAGATTCATGGTTTATTTAGGTAGAGGGTTGGGGGCAGGTTGACCGATCATGATGTTTTGGAGGTATTAGATTAGTTGATGAGAAGAGTGTGATGGTATTTTTGGATTTTCACAGGGTGAGTTAGTGTAAATGTGGTGCGAATGTGTACTTAAAGTGACAGCTGGAAGGTGTGAAGGCTCCTTTTGATTGGAAACTTAAAAGATATGTTGGCTTTTTATAGTCTCCTATGAATCGCTATTGAATATGAGTAGTTTTCAAGGGATTTTT
>NW_015507002.1:130190-131311 GCF_001515645.1 Sinocyclocheilus grahami
TTCCTCTTCAGGAACTCGAGCTGCGTCGAAAACGCTAGGGGGGAACGCCTTCTGCAACCCACGCTCTGAGTCACATATGAAATCAGTCCAATAGCTGAACGGAACGTCACGGGCGGGTGACGTCATGACCTGGAAGCTATAAAAGCACATGCGGCGGAGCCAGCGTCAGCTTTCTGCCATTCAGTGAAGCGCTCTGTGTGTGTCAGTCATATTTATTGTTTTCTATCTATTGTGAGAAAAAGTCTAATAAGCAGCTATGTCTAAGGCTCACGCTAAGACAAAGCATGCAAAGGGTGAGTGCAAGCCACGTTATATTGCCCGCATTGTGAGCGCCTCGCACTGCGTACACTTCGCTCCCTGAGGGCTCTCTTTGAGGAGGGAGCCTTCGCCAGCGTCCCCAGGCATGGCATCGATTTTAAAGGCTCCGGCACTGCCCTCCAAGCCGCTGCGTACAACATCAGTGCTGGTGGGCAAGGGGTACACGGCAGCGGGTCAGGCCGGTGCGTGTCTGCACACGATGTCTGTGTTATAGGCGTACCAGGCCGACCTGCTTAAAGAGCTGGATGAGGGTGAGGAGCTTAGCTCTGATAATATTGCAGAGTTAAGGAGAACCACTGATCTCTCTCTCCGTGCCACCAAAGAGACCGGCCGCGCCATTGGGCGGTCCATGGCAGCTATAGTGGCAGCAGAGAGGCATTTGTGGTTGACCCTGTCGGATATGAAAGAGAAAGACAGGGTCTTCCTCATTGACGCCCCGCTTGCGCCTTCTGGCCTGTTCGGCGACGCTGTCAATTCAGTCATCGACAGAGACCAGGAGGCTCGTAAACAAGCGGCGGCGTTTCAGCGGTTCCTCCCTCGCCGTATTTCAGCTCCGGGGCCTGCTAGACGGCAGCAGTCCCCACCGCGTACCAGCTCCTCACATAGGGAGACGCAAAAACAGAGCGTTGCCGCCCGTGTTCCCCCACGTCGGGACCGGAGGTAGAAGCAGTGCTCTGGGTTGGGGGCCTCGAAGCCTAAGCCGGATCTGCGGACTGTCCTTCAGGCTAAGAGGTCCGCAGATAGAGCTCCAATAGTCAGGAGTGTAGGACTAGCAAGGGCAGGCCCTTCTGGGGCAGAGAGGT
>NW_015507002.1:133601-136479 GCF_001515645.1 Sinocyclocheilus grahami
GGTCCCCCTAAGAGAGGTCTTCCAGCAACTAAACAGACCCTCAGTTGGTGGATAGTGGATGCCACCTCCATCTGTTATGAGTCCTCTGATCTCCCCTCGCCATTAGTGGTCATGGCTCACTCGACTCAAAGTGTGGCAGCCTCTAAGACCCCCTAGCGTTTTCGACGCAGCTCGAGTTCCTGAAGAGGAACGTCTCAGGTTACGTATGTAACCCTGGCTCCTCGAGGGAACGAGACGCTGCGTCCAAGCGTTTTCATCTCGTTACATACGTAACCTGAGATGTTTTTATTGGTTTTGTGTAAGAAAAATGTGTATGTATATTTAATTTGCTGTTGTTGTTTTAGATCCCTTCAAAAATGATGTACAACAGATACTTCATTGTTTTTTATTTTGCCATAATATATTTGGAAATTATATACCTAAAATGCAGCTTCAATGACAAAATGCAACCCTGGCCCAAGTACAATTTCTGTAAAGTGACCTGAAACTCTCAGAGACTGGCCTGGGCCTATGAGAATTCACTATACATCGCTTGCTTAGAAGCTATGCTCATATATCTATGATTTATCATTTGAAGCATCCAGGTAGAACTTTCTGGTTAAAGTTTCAATCTAATGACAGTTTGACCCAGGAATGCTCCTCTTGACATTTTTGGTTTTAGTGAGGTGACACTCTTGACATAAACTGTACCTTGTGCATGATGGAGCAAAAATTTGATATTTTCTGATTGTGGCTCATAGCTGAGGTGTGTGTAGCCTGCAGTGTGAACTGAGGTGTGTTTTTTGTTTGGGGGAAGAGAAGAAAGGCTGTGGCTGGAAATATTTTCACTAAACCTGGACTCAAGGCAGAGCAAATATTTGTTGTCTGGTGGTAAACAGGCATCAGTCAGGGCCTCAGACAACACCATTTCCTGTCTAGACTGTGCTTTCTATGTACCAATATCTGTTATCAATCACTAGGAGCATTACAAAAAAACAGCCTAGTTCTCACCCACCAATAAGACTTTCAATCTTTTTAAGATTTTCAGTTGGAATTATATTTATTTTACAATGAAGTACATTGATTATTGCAGATTTATTGATTAAATGTAATGATTTATTAATTAAAGTACTTTACAAGTTATTTACAAATTGTATTACTTATGCGGTTAAATGTGCATTTGGACAATAATTAATTTCTTTTTTTATTTGTCAAGCTTTAAGATTGTCATAACCTTTTATATCGGACAAATTAATTAAAATACATTCATTTAGTTGCACCTGCACCTTATAAAAAGCCTATGTACTGTATATAGCTTCACTATAAAACATATGCATCACTTCATAACAGCTTTAATTAAATAAATTAACTTTATTGCATTATATGGTGCTTAAGAGATCATTAGGCGCGCAGTGCTGCTGAAAACTTCTTGCCTGAAGGATCCGGAAGCGCAGATGCCTGTTTTGTGACCTCACTGTAATTTTATCTATAGATGATAAATGGAATTGAGAAAATTAATTTCCTTCTAAACGTAGGGCCGTATCACTTTGTAACCGCCACCGTCACCATGGTTATGTTGTTAAGTTACTAGCACATGAAATGGCTTAATAATCTGTATAGTCATTTTAATCAAATTAATTTCTGAAGACATTGTAAAGAGGTGATGACATCATAAAATGCATTACAGCCGCCGTTCATCATTGTGATTTTAAATTATGCCGAGTGATTGCTCTATGATGCGTTTGCTTAGGGGACAAAGAACTGATAAAGGAGTTTAATTGGCTTGGAAAGGGCAGGCGAAGTAAGAGTGGCCGATGAAGAGAGACCTTGCGTGACCTTTCTCTGCCATTGTATGCGACCAGACCCGTATTTACAGTCTGACGATGATTCATTCCAATTTAGCTGATAGAGTCTTCATGTTTGGTTCTGGTTATCAGAAGATTTCTCCTCTGAAGTCAAATGCCAGCGCTGTGCCGTGCATCAGATCAGAGAAAGGAAGTGGCTGATGGGCAGCATTTATTGGCTGTTGCTGGACGTCTTTTCTTGGTGGCATCTGGTTCTGATTGATCTCTTTGGTGTTTTGTGGTGTGGTTTTGACTGGTCAGTGTTCAGCTGTTGCAAAACCCTGTTGATTTACTCAACATGGCAGTATTTGGAGAGATCCAAACAAGCCTTTCATTCTTGGCATTACAAACAACCGTGCCTTTTCATGTAGTATATTTAAATGAATTTGTTCACTTGGATTCATTATTCACGGTTTGGAAACGTTATGAATTGCATCTACCGCTGACGGCGCTTGCATGAGAATGTAAATTTAGTATTTATTTTATTGAGCTGACACATTTCTGTGGCACTGACAGAAATATCATCACTGATATAATGTTTGGGGATGAGAATCTGCATTATCAGATTGCACACAAGATCGTATCCATTAGATATTAGTTGTGTGTTATATCGAATTTCAAATTCAAATGTTAACCATTATGTAGTGTTTACTTCATGTGTGCATTGATCCATGAGGAGCCCGTTAAGCACGGATGGGCAGTTGTTTCTCTTTTTTGTATGTGTGTGTGTGTGCATGCATGCATATGAAATAAGTGCAAAGAGAATGATGAATATATTAAACTCTATAACAACATAAGCGTGGGAAGCTCATCAATCAGCCTTACGGAATGACTTTAATTTGAATCTTTGCATGGCTAGAATATGCTCTCATGAATAAAGGATTTAACTTTGTCATGAGCTAGAACGTGTGTTAACAGAACGTGCAAACGTCCCACGCAGTTTGTCCGTTTAGGATATAAAGGCGCCCTCCTCCGAGCCAGCTGTTTAAAACATTCTCAGTCACACATGTGCAGCTGACATGACCTGTAATTTTACTGCCTCATTTTATCTCTTA
>NW_015507003.1:0-1558 GCF_001515645.1 Sinocyclocheilus grahami
CACTGTTGCAGTTAATGCTTTAATGCCTAACATTGAAATTTCATTCAATTAACTTTGATTCCATATATTCAGACTTTGATTCCATATATTCAGACTTTGATTCCATATATTCAGACTTTGATTTTATATATTCAGACTTTAATTTTATATATTCAGACTTTGATTCCATATATTCAGACTTTGATTCCATATATTCAGACATTAATTTGATATATTCAGACTTTGATTCCATATATTCAGACATTAATTTTATATATTCAGACTTTCATTCCATATATTCACACTTTCATTCCATATATTCACACTTTCACATACATTCAGACTTTGATTCCATATATTCAGACATTCATTTTATATATTCAGACTTTCATTTTATATATTCAGACTTTCATTCCATATATTCAGACATTCATTTTATATATTCAGACTTTCATTTTATATATTCAGACTTTCATTCCATATATTCACACTTTCATTCCATATATTCACACTTTCACATACATTCAGACTTTGATTCCATATATTCAGACATTCATTTTATATATTCAGAATATATATATATATATATATATGTATGTATGTATGTATGTACACACACACAGTACACACACATATATTATGTAAACAAAAACTTTAAAAATATATATATTAGACTAGGTTAGCATAGTTTACCTGCTTGTTTGTTTTGCTGTGTGTCTGTAATCAATCAGGCAAAACAGCTTATAGACGATTTTTCATATTACACAAATGCATTGTTTTGGCACTGTTGCAGTTAATGCTTTAATGCCTAACATTGAAATTTCATTACCTTTTCGAAATAATCCATTAAACAAGTAGCGGTTTGAGGAGCGTGCAAGGATCCTCGTACGTGGAGGGTAGTGATTAGTGGCCCATGGATGGGAGGACAGGAGGTTGCGGGAAACATTGCTGGATCAAGACAATCTGAGTGGAGATCGCATGAGTCTGCAAATTTGGAGGAAGGTGGAAGGCATGAACTGGTTAGTGAATGGGTCAGGAGAGAAGGATCTTGGTATGAGGATGATGACATGAATAGTGAAGAATGGATGGTGGTAGGGCGGGAAAAAGAGCGGGATATAGGAAGAAGTCAGGAAGGTGGGAATAGAAACATAAATAATGTAAGCAAAAAAAGGGGTCTGGAAGAAAGTAGTTCCGAGGAAAATGAGCAGACGATTCGGAGGAGATTGGAAAGGGAAGAATTCAAGATTATACTTGTAATGAGGAGAGAAGATGAACAAATAGGTTTAAGTCCAATTGCACTTACCAAAGATTTAAAGAAGAAGCTGGGAGAGATAGAAATGGCAAAAATCCTTTATGACGGGAATATATTGATCAAATGTAAGACAGAGGAACAAAGGAATAAAGCGTTGCATATTGGAAGTGTATGCAAGAAGACTGTAGTGGATAAAAAAGTAATACATGGAAAAACGGGGACACGGGGAGTAATATGGGGTATTCCAGTCGAAGAGGATTTGGACAACATCAAAAAAAATATGCTAGGAGGAATAGAGACGAATGTGAGACGATTAAATAAAACAGT
>NW_015507003.1:1788-3124 GCF_001515645.1 Sinocyclocheilus grahami
TAAAACAGAGAAAATTAAAGTTATTACAAAAGGTGCTGAGAAATTTTTGTCAGTCAGAAACTTCTCTTGGGAACAGATTACCAGAAGACTTGAGTAAGAAGGAAGGTCTTCAAGCCAAATTGGATAGAGTTAATGTTTATAATTCAATGGAATGCAAGGAGTCTATTGGCAAATGGACAGGAATTCAAAAGTTTTATCAATGAGTTAGAAATAAAACATAATTTGACATAATTTGCATCCAAGAAACTTGGTTGAAACCATCTTTAGATTTTATAATAGCAGGTTATGATAGTGTTAGGAGAGATAGAGACAAGGGTAATGTGGGGGGGGGGTATTTTTATCAAACAGATTATGCATTATACGGTAATGGTAAAAGGAAAGGAATTGGAATTTATAGTAATTGAAGTTTGGACAAATGAAGGAAATATTAAAATGGTAAATTATTATAATCCGTGTAAGAAAATAACATTGGAAAACATAGAGGAACTTGCAATAAATTTAGAGGGTAAGGTTATTTGTTGTGGAGATTTTAATGGGCATAATACGTTGTGGGATAGTTATAATGATTCAAATGGGGAAGTAATAGAGGAATTAATGGAACTAAAAAATTTAGTATGTGTAAACAATGGAGATGGCACTAGAATAAATGTGGTAAATGGGAAGGAAACGGCAGTTGATATTACAGTTGTATCGGAAGCTATAGCAGGATTATGTTGGTGGGAAGTTAAGAAAGATAGTACGTTAGGAAGTGATCATTATCCAATTTTTATAGAAATAGGTATAAGAAATGAAATGAGTCAAGTGGGTCAGAAAGATAGGTATTTAGTAAAGTAGATTGGGGGAAATTCAGGGAGATAAGTGATGCAATGATGGGAGTAATTAATAGTGATGAGGAAATAGAGGAATTAAATCGAATAGTTTGTGGAGGTATAATAGAAGCAGCAAAACAATCAATTCCAAGAAGTTTAGGAAATAGGAGAAAGAAGATAGTCCCATGGTGGACGGAAGAATGTGGGAAAGTAATAAAAGAAAGGAACAAAGTTTTTAAAATACTTAAAAAACACACAATTTTGAAGATTTAATCAAGTTTAAAGAGATGCAGGCAAAGGTAAGAAGAACTATTAAAACAGCAAAAAGGGAATATTGGAGATCATTTTGTGAGTCAGTGGGAAGAGAAACAGATATTTATAAAGTATGGGGCATGATAAGGAAAATGAATGGAATTAGGAGAGAGTTTAGATATCCTACATTAATAAATAATGAAGGCACAGCTGTGACAGAGAAGGAGAAAGCGGAAATGATCATAAAAACATTTGTCAAAATCCATAGTTCGGAT